>NC_134485.1:332537874-332700374 GCF_040206685.1 Ascaphus truei | reverse complement strand
CTGCAGTAGCAGCTCACTGATTATGTGCTCAGAGGCAAAAAATGCAACATTGTTGCATGTTACACAGGCACAGTGTGTGTATGTGGAGCCAATGCCTGCAGCTGAACTTAAGGAGCTGACAAGCAGAAGGGGGGTCGGGCAGGAATGTGATTCTTGTTCCATGACACTCCCCGTCTGGTATCTGGGGATACCACTATATAACTGGAATATGTGGAACATATGTGCAATGCATGACAAAGATAACATCACATTCTCAAACAATGCAAGAGTCCATGTCCACATAGCGATGTGACACCGGCCGGTATCACTGGTATCAAGGTCCCTTGGCCAAGGTTCTTTGGCAAAGGATGCAGGGTGGATGCACAGCTCCAGGTTTGCTGGTTGCACCACAATGTCTTTGTATAAAAGTCTCTGGCACTGTTTCCTTTTAGTCTTGTGAGAGAACAGTCCTTTTGTCTCTGTAGTTTCACCCACAGAGTGTATCCCCTTGTAGGTATACCAGCCGTGGTAGTCTGTCGCTCTATCACCTGGCGTTTGGCAGAATGAGAGGGCTTTGGCTCCTTGTGGGAGCGGATTACTGTCCCTGGAAAACTGGTTGTCGAATGTAATCCAATAAAGGGGGCGTGGTTCAGGGAGACTCCCTGAAGCTGAGCGCTGGGGTTGAACATTACCCGGATTTGATCGGGTTCCTGAGGGTGGTAGGCCCCAGGTGATTGGAGGTACCGACATTCTTTGCCTTCCTCCATTAGAGGTGCTGGCTTTGCGTGGCCGGTAAAGAATATCTTCTGGATGAAGACCACAAAGTTGTTGTTGGTCTCTGGTTCCCTTTGTAGGCCGCAGAGGTGCGAGGTGAACCTAGAGATGGCATGTTCTCCATTGTTTGGGAAGCGCCTCCTTGGTGAACGGAATGGTAGCGGAGTCACCCGACTGCTTAGTCCGTCTTTAGAGAGCTCCTTGACTGTTAACTTCGGGAATCCTCTATCTTCCCTTGATGGTGTTTGTTTGTCATCGTTCCTTGTTGTCTGGAACGCTGTGCACCGTAGTTCATCGGTACATTTCTCTTGCACGAGAACATCTCCGCGTAGTTTGGTGAAACGCTTTTGTGTTTCTTTGTTGACTGCCATCGGGAGGTTGTTTTCTCCCTGGACATGACGAAGAACAGTCTCTTTTGTCCTTGTAAATCCTTTTGGGAAATGTCTCTGCAACTGTCCCCTTTTACGTGTTTGAACGAACAGTCCTTTTGACACTGTGGCTTCGCCTGTGGGGCGCAATCTTTTGCGGCTATGCCAGCCGTGGCAATTGGTTGCTCTGTTGCTTGATACTCTGTGGAGAGGAACAACTGTACGTCTTAATTGTGCCCTTGCTCGCGGGAGTATTGTCTGATTGTTTGTTGTTTTTAGGACGATCCCTTTATCGGTCACCTTTGGGAGGTTACTCTCTTCCTTCGGTGGAGTCGACTCATCATCCTTGGCTGTCTGGACTGCTGAGCATCCTAAGCCATTGTCGCATCCCATCGGCGTGAGGATGTCTTTGTTGGTCTCAGGGGTATGACCTTGTCTTTCCTCTTCACTTGGCCCTTTGGTCACTTGGAGATGGCCAAGACATGGTTCAGAGAGAGATGTGTGTCCACATTCTGTCACCTCCGTTCTGCGGGCATCAACGTAGTCTTGCCCGTGCTCTCTGTTAGTGCACGAGTTGCCCACTATCACCCATCCTAGGTCGAGTCTTTGGGCGTATGGCGCGTTGTGGGGTCCGTTGTGCTGTTTACGGACTTTATGTACCCTCATGATGTCCCTACCGAGCAGCAGCAGGATCTTGGCGTCTTGTTCCACCGGCCGGATGTGGTTGGCTATTCCTTTGAGGTGGGGGTAATGGAGTGCCACGTCTGGTGTGGGTATCTCGTCCCTGTTTGTGGTCATGTGGTTGCACTCGATGAGTGTGGGAAGGGGCATGTTCACTTTGCCGTCTATTGAGCATATGGTGTAGCCGTTCACTCTTCTCCCTGTGGTCTCCATTTGCCCTGCGCACGTTCTGAGAGTGTAAGGAAAGGCACCATCTTGTATGTTAAACATGTCGAAGAACTCTGACCTGACCAGTGATCGGTTGCTCTGGTCGTCGAGGATTGCGTACATCCGAATAGCCTTCTCAGGTTGTCCCTGGGGGTGCACTGCGACAAGGCATATTTTGGAGCAGGACATTTTGTCACCTTCTTTTCCGCAAACCTCAGTGCGCTGAGATGTGACGGATGTTGACTCTCCTTCTTCTTTCTCCCCGCCATGCTCCGCTATGGAGGATGGGTTCTTGAGTTGGTGGAGTGTCATCGCCTCTGGGTGTAACGCTGTCACGTGCTTGTCACTCTCGCACACTGTGCATTTGATCTCTTCCTTACAGTCCCTGGCTAGATGGGTCGTGGAACCGCAGCACTTGAAGCAAACTCCGAATTCTCCAAGTAACCTCTTGCGTTCCTCTAGGGACTTCATCCTGAACCCAAAGCACTTGTTGAGTGGGTGTGGCTTCTTGTGTATGGGACATTCCCTGTTTGGGTCCCTTGGTTCCTTGTCTCCGGCGACCGACTGATCGGGAGTAGTTTGGGCCGTGGGAGGCACGTCCGTCCTGCGGGCCGAGATGGGTGTTTGGGGGTTACCATATCTCGTCGCTGGTCTCTCGTTCTTCGGGCTGCTTGCACTGTATGTGGTTTGCGCACCTAAGATGAAACTGGGATCGTTTCTTGTCTTTGCCGCTTCGCAGATGAAGCTCACGAAGAATGAGAATGGGGGGAAGACAACCTGCTTCTCCCTTTTGTATTTGGAACCTTGTGAAAGCCACCTTTCTTGGAGGTTGAAGGGTAGCTTCTCCAGGATGGGTCTCACTCCACGAGCTGAATCTAGGGCGTTGAGACCTATTAAGGAATGGTCTTTCCTTGCGAACTCCAGTTCTTGCAGCAGGTCTCCAAGATCTCGTAACTTCGAGTAGTCTTTACTCGTGATCTTGGGGAAGCTCTCGATTCTTTTGAAGAGTGAATCCTCGACTGCTTCAGGGCTGCCATAGGTCTCTTCTAGCCTTTCCCACACTAGGTCCAGACCTACTTGGGGTTGATGTGCGTTTGCCGTCCGAAGTCTCTGCGCTTGCTCCCTGGATACGTTCCCCAGGAACTTGACTAACAGGTTGAGCTCTTCCCTTGCTGAGAAGTCCAAGCTGTCGATTGCGTCTTTGAACGTGAACTTCCACGTCCGGTAGTTCTCAGGGCGGTCGTCGAAGCTGATGAGTCCTGCGTGCACCAAGTCGCGCCGGATCATGTACTTGGCTATGTCTGTCAGACCTGAGACATCGGCGCGTTTGCCCCGTTCTGAGGTAGTTGCTGGGACGGTCTGTGCGGTCGCCTCTTCCTTGGCGTGGACGCGTGATGGCTGCTGGCCAGTGTGAGGGGCTGTTTTCTCCCGCGTGGGTGTACCTGGATTACGAGCCTGTTGTGGTGCATCCGTGTGCGCTCTGGCGTGTGGATCACTGTTGCGGCTGTGGCTATCCCAGGCAGCGTATGCCATTGACAGAGCAGCGTCTTCTCCTCGTGGTCCTAGCGAGTCTTCGTTGTCTGTGGTGTCGCTCCCTCCGTGTTGAGATGGTGCACTGGTGTTTACACTGAAGAGGCTCCTTACGTAGTCTTCAGTGCGTTGGACTGGATCCTCTGAAGCTACCCGTCTGTACGGTAGCTCCCCGCCGTCCTGTTGTGCGGCTGCTTCTAGGACTTCCGCTTGGGCTATGGCGGCGGCGGCTTCCTTCTCTTGATTAAGTGCCTCTAGATCCGCGTCCAATTCGGCCTTTCTGCGCGCATTGGCAGCGGCGGTGGTAGCAGCGGCAGCAGCATTGGCAGCAGCGGCATTCTGCTCCTCCTCTTCTATGCGCGCTTTTTCTGCCCTTACGGCTGCCTCTCTGCGACTATATTCGGCCCTGGCACGTGCGGCCTCTGCGGTGGCTCGCGCCTTGGTAGCGTTTGCGCTTGCGCTGGACGCGTTGGATTGCGCTGATCTTGCTGACCTTGATGAGTGCCTGGATGCGCTGGAGCGCTGTGATGCAGTTTCCAGCAAAAGGTCCTTTCTCCTACTCTCGGCTTCCGTGATAGTGATACGCATGCGGCTGTCTCGTGCCAGGTCAATGTTACTCTGTAAGTCTCTTTCTTGCAGGCTTTCGCTGGTGTTGGCCCTGGTCAGGTAAGTAACGTATGCCTCTGACAGCTCTTGATAACGCGAGTAATCGGTCCTTAATTGCGTTATTGCCTGCTCGAGCTGTTGCGCATAGTTGCCAATGCTACTAACGTTGCGTATTCCCAGTGTGGTTGTGCTCCAGGCCAACTCTAATTTAGCGCGGTGCGCTTCAATGTCATTCTCATATTTCTCGCGGGCCTTTTGTGTCAGTGTGACTGCCCGTTTAGGCCTTGCGCCTGCCTGCGCCTGTTGCAGTTGCGCAGCGGTCTCTGTGTTTGAGAGATCGCTTTCCTGCGTGATGTCTGGTGAGGCTCTGAGTTCCGCCATGCTGTAGGTGTGTGTAGGCCTTTGCCAGTGCGTGTGGCGTGCGGTCTTTTACCTTTTCAGCGATGGGCGTCTGTCTCAGATGATGCCGAGCGGTGTCCTGCAGCGTGCAGCGTTGGGGTAGCTGTACTTACAGGTGTCCGTTGGCTCCTCACTGTGGGGCTGAGCAGCGGGTGGACTCAGACAGAGAAAAAGGCAATTAGGTTTGTGTGTACAGTCTGTTTGCAAAGCTGCTGCCTTGTGTGCAGGGTTGCTCGTGCAGTGTAAGCTGCTTGCTTCTCTGTAAGGTTGCAGGCTGTGTGCAGTTTGCTGTATAAAGCTTGCTGCCCTGTCTGGCAGAGTGAAGCTGCTGCTTGTCCTGGGGTGCAGAGACTATTCTGTTTAGCATAAAGTCTTTGAGTAGTAGCTCCTGTGTGATTCCCTAACACAGGTCTTTGTTTTACTGTTCTGTTTAAACTGCTGCTTGTTTTTGCAGAAAGCTGTAGCAGTTTGCTGTATAGCTGTGTAGAGCTGCACTTTTGTAGCATGAAGGCTGTGAGTGATAGCTTCTGCGTAGACCTCTAATACACGGTCTCTCTCTTACTTTCCTGGAACCAGGGTCACGAATGATGTGTGAATGATTCCAGTAAGCTCAACTCATGTCCTCCCTCTTCCAAAGCATGACAAGTCCTTAATGTCTTTCTTAATTTTATTGCTGGATTAGAAAACACAGGAACTTGTGGGTGTAATGTAGGTAGAGAGTGCTTCTCTATGTGGGATGCTTCTGTGAGGTTAGACTATGGTAAGAGAGAAAGGCCTTACCAGGGGTGGATGCAGACAGGTCTGTACTCACTGTAATCTAGGGTGGAAAAGAAAGTGAGGGGCAGGGGTCACACTAAAGGTTGAGTGGGACTGCACTAACTGTCAGCAAAAGACAGGGGAGAACATGGGAAAGTCCATTAACTGGGAGGACTGGAGAAGCTGCAGTAGCAGCTCACTGATTATGTGCTCAGAGGCAAAAAAATGCAACATTGTTGCATGTTACACAGGCACAGTGTGTGTATGTGGAGCCAATGCCTGCAGCTGAACTTAAGGAGCTGACAAGCAGAAGGGGGGTCGGGCAGGAATGTGATTCTTGTTCCATGACAGATTGATTTGGATTTTTAGTGTAATGTTTATTATTTTATGGTTTTTTATTTTATGGGTTCCTGTGCCTGGTGGATTGGTTCGTGAGTAAGGTGCGCAACGGGAGTCGGTGGGGGCAAGTAATGGTAAGTGAACTAAAGAAATGTATTTTATTTAACTTGTTAATTTTTTTAAAAGCTTTTTTAACATGTGTATTTTTTTTTGTGGTATATCATTTCTTGCCACTGTATGTATGTATGTATATATGTCTAGAGAGATATATACATACAGGGTAAGAAATGATGTTGTTTTAAAAGCTTTCTTTCATGTGTTTTAAAATAATTTGTCTATGCTGCTATGCTTTATTGTGTGTTTAAAGTATTTTAAAATTAGATAGATGTAATTGTTGATATTGTGTGCTTGTGTTCAGGGTTAGCCTTGGTTTTAAAGTTTGTATTCTGGTTGGTACTTATATTTTTTCACATGCTGAATTGTTCTGCTCCAGGCGTGAATTACTTAATTGTTTCATTGTTCGGGATGGACTGTCAATTGTTTAGGGATGTAAATAATGATTGCTAATTGATTTTTGTTTACTTGATTGGTTAAAATAGCTGACTTGTTTGGAGGTACTGTTTTTGTATTTAGCTTGCAATGATATTGTTCACATTCATTTGCAGAATGTATATGGTGCATAGATTTTATGCATCATTTATACAATGTAAATGCACTGTATTGATTGGAATGTGAGGTTTTTCATTGGCATTTGATGATTTAGATTGTAAGATCAGTTAGGTTTATTAAAGGAAATTCATTGTAATGTAGTGTGTCTGTATGGGGAAGTGTTATTTGTAGTACAGTATGGTTTTGATAACCCGTCTACATTTATTTGTATATTGGTTAATCATGTGTGTGTATATACTGTATATATATATATATATATATATATATATATATATATATATATATATATATATTTATTTATTTATATTCATGTATTTATTTATTTATTTAAATTTATTTATTAATTGTGGGGCTGCTGTGCGTGAATTTTTTTTATTGTGGGTAGCGGGGGTGGGTGAAGGGGTTATTTGGCCCTTGGTGTGAGTTTAGGACTTGCGGGGGGGTTGCGGGTGCACTTAACCCCTTCACGACCGTAGCAGTTAATACCGCTACGGTCGTGAAGGGGTTAAGTGCACCCGCTACCCCCCCCGCAAGCCCTAAACAACCACCGTTGGGGCTAATACCCCCTTCACCCACCCCCGCTACCCACAATAAAAAAATTCACACACAGCAGCAGCAGCACAATTAATAAATAAATCTAAATAAATAAATAAATATATGAATAGAAATAAATACATTTAAAATACATTTTTATTCATAGTGTAGATGTGCAGGGGGCTCCGGAGCTGAACCGCTGTGGTTTTAGGTCCGGGGACCCCCTGCTTCCCGAGATACAGACCCCTTTATGAGGTGCCGGTATCCCTCTGCTTGGTTTACATGCCGCCGTCACGTGATCGGGACCTTTAAATGCAGAGGGATACCGGCACCTCATAAAGGGGTCTGTATCTCGGGAAGCAGGGGGTCCCTGGACCTGAAACCAACGCGGTTCAGCTCCGGAGACCCCCTGCACATCTACACTATGAATAAAAATGTATTTTAAATAATTTTTAATGTGCCGATGTTTACGCAGAGAGAGCAGCGGTTCTCTCTCTGCTGCAAACACATCTCGCCCCCGCCGGCCTATAGTATCATTGATGTGCATATACAGTACTGTATGTGTACAGTACTGTATGTTATGGGTTATAGGGGTTGTTGTTATACAGTATATATATATATATATAGTATCATGATGTGCATATACAGTACTGTATGTGTACAGTACTGTATGTTAGGGGTTATAGGGGTTGTTGTTATACAGTATATATATATATATAGTGTAGATGTGCAGGGGGTCTCCGGAGCTGAACCGCGTTGGTTTCAGGTCCGGGGACCCCCTGCTTCCCGAGATACAGACCCCTTTATGAGGTGCCGGTATCCCTCTGCATTTAAAGGTCCCGATCACATGACCGCGGCATGTAAACCAAGCAGAGGGATACCGGCACCCCATAAAGGGGCCTGTATATATATATATATACTGCATTACAATTCATGAATTTACTCCATCTGGCGGACACGCGAAGCATTGCAGCCTAGTAAATCCTGAACCATTATCAATTAACACATCAACCGCGCGTCAGCCGGGCATGACCCCTGGCTGGGAACGCGGCATGCTCCGGGTGAACAGCGTGGCATTCCAGGAACCTGCCAGGGACAAACCGGTAATTTGTTAGAATAAAGTGTGCCGCAACAGTATATGATTGTCACGTTTATTACTAATGTGAATCGCTATGTGCACTAATGGTGCTATATAAATAAAGACATACTGTACATACTCAAGCAGAACTGCAGTACCCCTTCTGTTCTAACACCTTGGCATCCCTGAGGCTTTTAAGTCAGGACTCTGCATAGACTCATAGGCACCAAGCTTGGTAACCATCTGGTCTCTTGGAATCCATGACTTGGAAATCCCACAGTTCATTTACAGGTTATCAGTACATATACCTATTAAATGTAACTCTTTAATAAAATATACTGTGTCCTGTCTTATGTGTGATAAAATATACAAGTCCCTGTTCTAGGGTGTCAGGGATGGAGTGAGTGTATATATTGCCTACACTTACTAGCCTCATTCTTGGCACACTTTAGAAATGACTTTTAAAACTTTTACACACAAGAAATCACTCTCAGCTTTATCACATAGCTGGAGTATCCCCTGAACCCCTATACCAGGTCCAGGGTACCTGGGCATGTATCTGGGTACTTCTCCTTATACTATGGACCTCTCTTTACTCTAGAGACCCAGTGTATGATTGCAGGTATACATTAACCCCTTCATGCCTGTTTACCTTGTCTGGAAGATGCTGCAGCAGGAATCCTGGCGGTGAGTTGTAATAGCATTTTCAGAGTCAGAGTTTGCCCGGAGCAATGTGCTTGGCTGCATCCGAGAATCTCACTCGATTCCCAGATCCAACTCCTGGGGTATCCCATAACTCTGGAACCACGATACATAGACACATTCTGTAAAGACTTTCTCCAACAAACCCACCCTGAAACTTACAGCCTAGAAACCTCCCGGTCCCAGCATCCCAGGAAAGGCAAAACACACATAAATCTTTAATGTCGCATAATTTGCACACAGTCACAGTAATACATTTAGGACATCTGGGTCCAAGAGTTGACACTCTAGGACCACACGGATCCGGGGTAACCAAGTGGGCTGAACCTTTATTAGTTAGCCTGGTTAACCCCTTCACCGTTACAATGGTCAATCCAGAGGATCGGCTCCCGGGAGCAGGGATGCAGGTCACCATGCCAGACGGGGGTACCCCTGTCCACAGAGGATCTCACCATCCCCCTGCATTTGGGACCAACAGCTCCAGAGGTATCTGAGGAGACCAGGCAGGTAAGCCAGACAGAGTAGATACAATGTACTGACCTTCCTTCCACTTTACCTGTTTCCCCATCACCCGACTTAGTAACTGAGGGGTAGTGGCTGGAGCTGGGGGCACAGTTTAGAGAGGTGGTGCGGTCCGATGCCGACTTAGAGGGCATGAGACTCCAGGCATCCAAGAGTGGGTTGGACCGGTATCTTTTGCACCAGGAGCTCTTGTATAGGAAGCAAGCCCCTAGCACTCCAGATAGTGTGGACAGGTAAGAGACAGTTAGTGGTACCCAGGAAGTATAGGCAGCAGTTATTGCAGGTACCCCACTCCATTCCACTAGCGGGGCGTCACTCGCACCAGAGGCCAGCTCTTGCAGCATTTCTACTGGCTGGGGGCATCCATGGCAGTGGCAGACTTTTGCCGATCCTGTGATGCCTGCCAGCAAGTAGGTAAGGCGGGTGACCATGTGAAGGCTCCCCTGAACCCACAACTGGTAATTTGAAACCCTTTCAGAGAGTAGCTATGGACAAAATGGGACCTCTGGAGATCACTAGCTGGACCGGCAAGCATTACATACTCACAGTGGTGGATTTTACCACCTGGTACCCTGAGGCTGTAGCACTTGCTACCATTGAGGCGAGTGCAGTAGCAAAGGCATTGATAGTGATTTTTTCTAGAGTATGTTTTCCTAGTGAGATTCTAACTGATCAAGGGTTGCAATTCATGTCTGAATTGCTACATTGTCTCTGGGATTCATGCAGGGTGAAGCACCATTACACACCCCCTTACCACCCCCAGACAAACAGACCATGTGAGCGGTTCAATGGTACCCTGAAGCAGATGCTTCGGGCATTTATAGAGGCTGAAGGGAAAGACTGGGAGACTCATCTGCAGCATTTGCTGTTTGCATACCGGGGGGTACCGCAAGAGTCCACAGGCTTCTCACCCTTCATGCTTCTATATGGTCGCAGGGTCCGGGGACCGCTTTACCTATTCCGTGAGGGATGGGAAGACCACTGCCACTGATGCTTCTGTGCTTCAGTATGTAGTGGATCTCAGGGACCAGTTAGAAATGCTTATGGGGTTAGAACAGGCTAAACTCAGGGAGGCTCAGATCAAGCAGAAGACTTGGTATGACCAACATGCCTGTAGCAGAGAGTTCATCCCTGGGCAGCAAGTGCTTGGTCTGAAGCTGACTCGACAGAACAAACTGATGGCTGCCTGGGCTGGCCCGTATACAGTAATCCGGAGGATGAACGAGTGCAACTATGTTGTATAGTTAGATGCAGAGACAGGAAGACATAGGAATATATCACATTAATATGTTGAAGGAGTATTTTCAGAGTGTAGCATCAGTGATGGCTATCTGTAGCCCACCGATGGGGGACCCGGTGAGCCAAGCTCTGCCCAACCTCCCAGAGGTAGGCAAAGGGGCACAGTGGAGCAGGTAGGGTCTCAGCTCAGTGCACCCCACTGGGTGCAAGCACGAGTTATGCTAGAGCAGCATAGGGTCCTGTTCACGGATAAGCCAGGAAGGACACATATCACTGATCACCGGTCCACACTGGGGATCAGAGACCTCTGCAAAGCATGCCTATCGGGTATCAGCAGAGGTGAAGGGAGTATAGAGAGGGAGGTAGAAGAGATGCTCGCCCTAGGGGTAATTGTCCCGTCTCAGAGTCCTTGGGCTTCTCGGTAGTCCTCGTGCCCAAGAAGGATGGAACCACTTGGTTCTGTGAGGACTACCGGCAGCTAAATGCTTAGACGATGTCCGATGCTGATCCCATGCCCCGAATGAATGAGATTTAAATGAGCTTGTGGGTTCAAAGTATCTGACTACTATGGATTTGTCAAATCCCTCTGACCCAGGAGTAGTCGGCATTCTTTACTTCGAGTGGCCTATATGAATTTTTGGTTATGCCATTCGGGATGAAGAATGCCCTGGCTACCTTCCAACGCCTGGTCAATAGGTTTTTGGAAGGGATGCACAGTTTTGAAAGTGTATACCTGGATGATATAGTTGTGTTCAGTAATTCCTGGGACACTCACTTAGTTCATGTAGCAGCGGTGCTGAAAAGGATTAGGGAAGCAAGGCTGCCACTTAAACCTACCAGTGTCTAGTGGGTAAGGAAGAAATGTTGTACCTAGGGCACAGAGTGGGTGGAGGGCAACTCAAGCTGGAGCTGGCTGAGAAGCTATCATTCAATGGCCAGTGCCCAGAACTAAGAAGCAGGTTATGGCTTTCTTAGGCACCACTGGGTACTATCGGAAGTTTGTCCCACAATATAGTGCCCTTGCCAAACCCGACTGACTTGACCCAGAAACGACTCTCTGTTCCGGTAGCCTGGTCTCCTGCCTGTGAGGAAGCATTCCAGGCATTGAAGACAGCACTTTCTAAAATTTTTAATTTCCTTGTGCATACCGATGCCTCGGAGTATGGAATCAGTTCTGTACTCAGCCAGGTGGGCAAGGAGGGGGGTGAACACCCCATTGTCTACCTGAGCAGGAAGCTGCTGCCCAGAGGAGTGGCTTATGCCACTATTGAAAAGGAATGCCTGGCCATTGTATGGGCACTGAAGAAACTACAGCCCTATTTGTATGTCAGGTCATTCACAGTGATAACTGATCACAATCCCCTCAGTTGATTACAGAGTGTGTCAGGGGAGAATGGCAAGTGACTTTGCTGGAGCCTTCCCCTTCAGGAGTTTGACTTTACCATACAGCACAAGAAGAGTAGTGAGCATGGTAATGCCACCTGATGAGGTGACAGCCACAGAGCCTTCATCTTGAGGGGGAGGTGTGACAGTAGGGGGTAACCAGGCTCTCAAATAAAGGTTAAGACCATTTTGGTTACCCCTTATACGTGTATAAGGGTCAAAGAGTTAGCTCTTGGGCCCAGTAAAATTGTATCATTTCAATGTGTTATCTGCAATAAAAGTATTTGATGTGTTTTTCTCTTCCTAGGCATGCCAGCAAGCAGGGATTGCTAGGGTATGAGTTGCAAGGGGGTATTGCAGAGGAATTTTTGTCAGAATGTGCCTAGGTGGTTGTGGTCTGGAGTTGTCGGTTCCCCTATAAATGTACCCGGGAATCATGCCTGATTCTCGGATACATATAGACACATTGTGTCGACATTATCTCCCCTTGAAAACGCAAGCACGACTCACCACTAGGGTACCCTGCTTCAGCATAGCCCAGAAAGGAGTGAGGCACAGGGATGAATAGGTATCCTTTTAGCTGAGGGAATCCCTAGGTTAAGGGGGGTACCCCAGCTAGTGCCAGGTAACTCAGAACCAGTGTAGGGTTTGCTGGTGCCCCAACCATATATAAGGTTGAGGGGGAACTCTGAGTGTCCAGACTGAGTCTAGAAGATAATGTACAGTATGGGGAACAGGGCAGCTAGGAATAAAAGTACAGCATCTTTCTTATTCTGTCCCCTGTACCCAGAGACTCAGAAGTATATTAAACATGTACCTTAGTGTATTAAGATATACTTTATTAAATGTAATGTAATGTGCTTGTTACATTCGGAACCGATGTCCAAACAGGCTGCTCGAGTTAACCCATAGGCGCTGGTCAGTCTGCTGGAAATCGGAGTTCAAAGCAGTCAGAGGAAGCCAGAGGTGTAAATAGCATTTCGGCAGCGGGGAAAGGCGGAGTACCAGGTCCAGAGATCAATGGCAGTCGTCCGGGCTGCCACTTGCTCTGCCAAACCTGATGGAGCCTGTCCCAGTGGGTGGCATTGAGATAACCTGGGACAGAGGTGGCAAACTTGTGCACGTCCCTTGGCTGTTTCAGATTTCCCACTGACCTGGCTTTTCTAGCCGGCTTGGATCTGATTGGTTGCTTGGGAATTTTCCCACGTGGTGATTGGTTTCTGAGTTTTGTGAATGAAACTCAGAATACTATAAGAATCTGTGAGCCAATAAGATAGTTCTCGGTAGCAAGAGCACGGGCAGGCTTTTCGAAGTTGCTCTTGCGCAAATAGCAGAGCAACCAGCTTCGAGCTCAAGCCAGAAAAGCCTGCCTGCCAGAGACTAATTCCAGCTTTCTGCAGCCAAGTTCTAAAAATCAAATGTAGTAGACATGGCTGGGATTTCATGCCGATTTGTGTTCCAGAGGATTTGGAGTAACTCCTGGTCAAGAAATTCCAAGTTCTCTTGAAGAGAAGGGAGCGGTGGCATGTAGAACTTCACACCAATTTGGAAACCAGGAGATTCCGGGCTAAGTCCCGGCCAGAGTAAAACTCTTATTTAGAGTTCCCTACACCTAGGAAAGTCTAGTTGTCGACCACAGACCCCCCAGTAAGTGTATCTTTTTATCTGTGTTTTATCATTGTGTATAAGCGAATTTGTGCGAATAAACTTCAATTTATTTGATTACCTTGTTCTGTCCAATGAATGATCCTGGTAAAAAGGTGTAACTTGCCTAGTCTCACTTGACAGGCGGTGCTAGTGCTCAAAAGCCGAATCTGTCCCCTCACAGCAACAGCTGATTGCAGCTAATATTATTCTGGATACAAGTTGCAGGCTGCCGCTACGAAGACATTCTGAGGGTACTGTGGTCTTTCCCAATGAGGACCCTGAGGAAGCCTAAGTGGTGAAATGCATCCCTATGCTACTGTTTTTTTTTTATTCAAGATTTTGAAATTACCTATCCAGTGAATAATCAGGAATTATGGAATCTTGCGATGCCATGTAACAATTAAGAGAAATTAACTACACTATTGGAATGCAGAGGACTTCTCTCTCTCTCTCAAATTCTCCAAATCCATGATAAAGCGCTTAATCCAACAAAAAACTGGAAACGTTTGGAAACCTCTCCGTTAGAATCTTTTGAGGTATAATCCATATATACCAATACATCAAAGTCCCATATCACGTCTAATGGATTGGATGTATGGATATTTATGAATTGGGACTCTTTTGAAGAATACATTGCTATGTACTGATTTAGCTCATTCGAGGTTCGGATATCAAAATTTGTATTATTTGAAATATATATTTTTATTTCGTATTTCTTGTTTATATTTGAAAAAAAATTATATTTTATACTATATATCAGTGATCTATATGCTTTATCTTTAGGCATCTTGGCAAAAACAGCTCTGTATAATTTAGATCCAAATTCATGCGCCAGTTTTTTCCTGTTTTCATTGTGTTTTGTAGGGGATTCAAGAACCCCTATATTCTAGCTGCAGAAAGACGATTTTCCTAACATATTCACTATTCACTAAGGTACCATTCAACATGTAATTATCTATTTGGTATCTCACTTGATATTTCATATTAGCGCTTCTTTTTCACTTTCCCAATGACTCCACACTATTTGAGGTGGATTCCCTCTGAGGCGGGCTCCGATGAAACCGGATGACTGACCTTCCATGAAACCAGCTGTACCGGCTTTGGACTCCAATCTGGTAATGACACATGTGCAGAGATATCTCTAAATTGCCTGATTTTATTCTCCCATTCTGAGTGCAGGTCATACAGACCGTCTCTCTTATTATTAATTGTTACCGAGTTATGCTATGGAGTTTGCGCTTCTCTTTTTTTCTTTTTAGATATCTATGTTGTTTGGAGGGGAAAAGTGGTACTTGTGTACATGCACCTGTGTGCATTAAGGTGCACTCAGTGAGGGAACAGCTGATACAGTATTAAGGGGTGGGTACTATTTGTTGTGAAGGATACACATTTCAGAAAATTTAGAACTTAGAACTTTGCACTAGTATCTACTCTAAATAGCCACACAAGGTACCCAATACCATAGGTCAAAAAATAGCGGAAGATATGAAAGATGAAACATATATGAAATTGTATGATGATAACCACTGATAGCCCTGTCCCTATGAATGCAGACCCACAGTAGGCACAGTAGGGGCTTCTCTACACAACCTTAGGTGTGGACACCTGAGTGGATGTATAAGGTGATAGTCTGTAGCTATATAGAATCCTCTTGAGTGATTCTTAGTTTCTTTATGTTGGTTGAACCGATGCTGCCCCCAATAAGAGGATACCACTCCTCTTCAAATGCAGAAAGCCTCAAAAAGAACAAAAATAGAGGGCACAAACTAAAGTATAACAAAATACTTTTATGAAGCATATTCAGAATGACATTTAATACAATATAAAAACTGCACTCTCACAGTAAAGATATAAAAAAAAAGGTATTATCGCCTGTGTTTAACTCTCCATATTTCTCTCCCCCTGCATGAGTCGTCAGTTTGTTTCAGATGTACTGGTGCCAGACTCCCACAGTAACCGCTGGACTTGTAGTTGGTCTTTGTGAAGAGGAAGTGTTTGGCTACATCACTCAGAAGCAGCAGTGTTCTTGTAACAGGGTGAATAGAAAACACCGGCCCTATGCCTTGCAGACCTATGTGTACAGTAGGTCTGCAGTACAGCAGTGACCAGGTGAACTTACACCTGGGAAAAGGTTGGCTTAATTGGTCAGGTCCCACCCAGCTGCCTCATTAAGGGGATTTTAAAACCCAGGCTTCACAGACATACAAGGTCTATCTGAACCAGTGAAACACACTGGAGCACTGGAAGAAAAACTACTTGCTGAAAGGTCTGTCTTTTCCTGTGATATATCTGTGCTTATTTACTGTCCAGTTTATTGAAAATTTCCTTGGGGCCGAGGACCAGGAGAGTGTCCTGACCACAAAGGACCCAACTCCACTGATGCATGTCCAAAGAGGGAGACCAGACCAGCGGGTAAACTACACTGGCGACACACTTTATTTGAGCTCGGCTAGTCCCACGAATTCGGGTATACCCGGGTGTATTGAGCTTTGTGACTGTTTTCTGCCCGAGTGCATTGAGGTATTTTCCAGGCAGGGATTGAAGCATTTTATTCCCGCTGGCTGCAATACTGCACAGTATATATATATATACTGCATTACAATTCATGAATTTATGCCATCTGGTAGACACGCGAAGCATTGCAGCCTATTAAATCCTAATCATTATCATTTAACAGATCAGCCGCCCGTCAGCCAGGCATGAACCCAGGCTGGGAAGGCAAACGCAACGGGGCTTGTCAGAGGTGAGGAGCGGCGCATTCCAGGTATCTGCCAGGTACATACTGGGTATTTGCTCGAATAAAGTGTGTCGGTGCAGTACAACCCGTTCACACGCAATTTTCAAGTCCCACGAAAGGAGTGGTCGGTCCCGCAACGGAGACGTCCGGATGCTGCTCCCTGCCGAGACCCTCGTCTACTTCCTGATGGCGGCTCATCGTCAAACGAGAGATACTTCAGAAGGCGTCGCACGCAGGACCCATCCAGCTCCTGGTCTCCAGTATCCGGTCCAGCTGAGCGGTATCCGCATCAAACCCTGGTGAGAGATACCTCCCTATATTCTACCTGCAGGGAACAAGGTCATCGTCACATGGAGTGCCCGTAGATCGATTGTTCCTTCAGCAGGACTGTTGCCTCAGCGCTGCTAGTTTTACATAGTGCTTTACAGAGACATTTTGCAGACACAGTCCCTGCCCCGTAGAGCTTACAATCTATGTTTTTGGTGCCTGACGCACAGGGAAATAAAGTGACTTGCCCAAGGTCACAAGGAGCAGACACCAGGAATTGAACCAGGTTTCCCTGCTTCAAATTCAGTGCCAGAGTCAGTGTCTTTACTCACTGAGCCTCTCCTGTAACCCATAATGCATAATTGTCACGGGAGACGAGACAATTATACCTTTATACTGGGATCATATCACTGAGCAAAACCAAGAAGTAAAACAAATTGCGATTTATTCCTTTGAAACAGACATACACACAGTGGATTACAATTATGCAGACGAAAACAAACTTACTGGGTGTCTGGGGGAACAAAATAGACTTTCCTAGCCCTTTATAGTCCTTAAAACAAAGTTTGCAGTTGACCGGGACTTGTCTCGAAGTGTCCTGAAACTCAAATCTGCATGAAGTTCCACACGCCACCGCTGGATAAACTCCGCAGCGTTGAAATAGGTTGACTGCGAGTAAGTCCCAAACCACCTAGAACAAATCGGCATGTAGTTCCAGCCGTGATCGCTATGTTCGATTTATAGAACCTGGCCGCAAAAAGTCGTGATTTAGAAAATATTTCAGCTCAAAATCCTGGAAGCCGCCTCGCTGCTATTTCTCACAGAGCATCTTTTGGTGGTTTTGAATTTGCCGCTGCTGTCTTGGTGCTTAGAATATCCTGAGCCGATAGTTGCTAGGTTTCTTATAGGATTTCAGTCCCATTCACAGAATACCTCAACCAATAATCGCGTGGGAATATTTCCACCAGCCTATCAGCGATTTGCCGATACCCTGAAGCTGGGTGGGCACAGATCTCAATTCTGCAAAGGTGCATGCGCCAACCTGGAACCTCTGCCACTTAGCATATTGAACCCCCCACTGGGCCAGGCTCCTCAATAGTCTGGAGCCGGACAAATGGTCGCCGGATAGCCCTTATTCATATCAGGACATGGATACTCAAGCATAACTCCGGTACTCCGCCCGCCCTAACACCTTGGCATCTCTGAGACTTTCAAGTCTGGGACTCCAGCAGACTCAGTGGCACCAAGCCTGGTGGCCATCTGGTCTCTCGGAACCAGGGACTTGGAAATTCCCCAGTTCATATACAGTGCATAAAACATAGAACTGGGGAATTTATACACCAAGTTAATAAAAATATCACAAAATTCTTCTAAGTCCATCGTCCCTTAGGATCTACTGAAAAGACATGCATGCTCATTTTCAGAGCTCCATGACCTTCCTATAATAAGTTAGCTAAAAAGTTGCTTCAAATAACGCTTAGGTTAAGTTTCAGAGTTGCTTCTAAGGCCTCGGACATGGTGATAAGAAGAGCGCTGAGCAGCGCTGATGCTCATGCTCTCCTGCTCAAGCAGGAGCTTTTATGTGTCCCTGCATGAGCGTCAGCGTGCGCACTTGTGAGCCCGGTGGGAGCCGGGCGGGAGGCGGGAGGCAGGAGGCAGGGCTAGCCCGCCGACATCACGGACTGCCATTGGCTTTTGGCAGTCACGTGACTGGCCTTGCGCTTCCCTCAGTGGGAAAACTTAAATGTGTCTGTCAGCTGCAATTCCACATGCCTCCGCACGCCTGCGAAAGCGTGCGGAAGCGCCGTCTAAAGTCGTGCTGATAGGGATAATGTTTCCCCTCAGCGCGGCTCACCACGGTCTTTTTGACCATGGCCCTGGCCTAATGTACCGAAGCTGGACTTATAAATAATTTCACTCTCACAACCTCATGGATGGTTGGAGACACTCCGAAACTCCGGGCCTGGTGTGCGGGGCACATACTGGGGGGGACTCCCACTAAACAAGGGACTATACCGGGGATACGCGTATCCCTATGTCCCCTTTTACATTTCTAGTCTGTGCTGAAGCAGGGCATCCTGGCGGTAAGTCACGTAACTAAACGTAAATCTATATTGTCGCATATTTTCCATACAGTGCATGGCAGTACATATACAACAGACAGGCCCACGTGCTGACACTCTAGGACCTCAAAACATGGATCAGGGGCAACCAAGTGGGTTGACCTTTATAAGTGAGCCTGGTTACCCCCTCACCATCACACTAATGATATTGCTAAATTATGTGCGGCATGTCCTGAATGCCAGCTAACCAGCCAGAAGGGACAAAAACCAATCCCCTTGGTTGCTCTACACTTGGTCTCAGTTCCCTTTGAGAGGATTGGAGTAGACTTGGTAGGACCTCTAGCGCCTACTGCAAAGGCACACAGGTTTATTCTGGTAATAGTTGACTATGCAACAAGATATCCTGAGGTGTTCCCCCTGGGGACAGCAACTGCGAAGCAAGTAGCCAACAAATTGTTGTAGCTGTTCTCACCGGTTGGATTCCCCAGGTTATGTTGACAGACCAAGGTACAAATTGTATGGCTAAATTGATGCAGGATATCTTAAAATTACTAGAGGTCAAGTCAGTTCAGATATTGGTCTACCCTCCACAGACTGACGGATTGGTGGAAAGGTTTAACCGAATTCTAAAAGGTATGTTGAGAAAATTTGTTGATTCAGAAAAGAGAGCTTGGGATGAACTTCTCCCCTTTATGCTGTTTGCATTGTGGGAAGTTCCCTAGGCCTCCATGGTATTCTCTCCATTTGAACTCTTGTATGGCCGCCAACCCCGGGGTATCCTAGACCTCCTAAAGGAGTCCTGGGACGAACAGCGGTCCCTTTCTAAGAATACCCTGCAATATGTGTTGGACCTTAGGAAGCGCCTAAATGTGGTTGGACATTTTGCTAGGGAGAATCTTAGATCAGCCCAAGACAGTAAGGAGAGACATTACAACCAAAATGCTTGCATGAGTGTGTTTCACCTGGGGGACCAGGTGATGTTGCTATTACCCAGTCGTGAGAGCAACAACCTAGCAAAATGGCAGGGCCCATTTGAAGTACTCCACCGCACGGGTGATGTGGTTTACGAGACCTCTCAACCAGGGTCCAGGAAGGGTAAATGTAACGCGTAGCTCACCAAAAATGAAGCGCGACCGCGGTGCTGAGGTAGGGAATTGGTTAACGCCGACCCACAGCCACGCGGGCGCGCGTAGGATGTAGAGTAGTCGTTCAAGCTAGGTCAGAGTTATAGATTGGAGAATGTATAAGTACTTGCCAGGTCTGGAGTGGAGAGTTGCGGATCTTCGGAGTGAGTAGCCAAGTTCGGGATTGGAGAGTAGCAGATCGTCGGGGTATGTAGCCAAGTTCAGGATAGGAGAGTATCGGATCGTTGGAGTACTTAGCCAAGGTCAGGACTGGAGACAGGAGAATGGTCATTCGTAGCCAGATCAGGAGAGGAGAGGTGCGGAATCCAAGAGACAAGCAGGGTCAGGCAACAAGAGGTAACAAACAAGACAAGGTCACAGGAACTAGAATGCAGCAAGGCACAGTGTCACAATAGACTATGCTCAGCAAAGACTAAATGCAGCACAAAGATATATAAAGGAGAAGCCTCCAATAGCCAGCCAGGGCGGAACCAAGAAGAAGGCCTCAATAGGCTGCTGGTGCACGGAGCCGTGCCCTAGGATGCAGCCTAATCAGGGATGGGGGCAGAACCGATCGTGTGCCGACTCGCGCGTGTCACGGAGGTCAGAGGGCGGAGACTGTGGCGCGAATCACTCCCACGCTGGTCCTGGACATCATTAGAGCGAACGGGGCGGTACCGATCTGCGCCGATCCGCGCTCGTCATAGAGGTCAGGGGGCGGAGCCGAGGCACGCGTCACTTCCACGCCGGTCCTGTCCATCACTAGATCGGGGAGGCTGGATGAACGCACCCATCGTGCATCAGTGCGGGGGGCGGAGACAGAATCCACAGACGGGGAATCAGACCGAGCAAGATGCGCGTGCAGTGGGACCACGAGACTGCGCATCCCGAGTGTCTGCCACGGAAGGGCCGCTGAGTGGAGGAGACGGTCCGCGACCGCCAGGATGGCGAATCCTCACAGTAAACAAATTTACCATGTGAACTTGCTGAAACCCTGGAAGGCTCTGTTCATCCACCCGATGGAAGAGGAAACGTACCTGGGTCCTCAGCCCCCACAGGGAAACACCTTTGGTGACGATCATATCCCTTTGGGTAGCCAGTTGTCCTCTGAACAGAAAGGGGACTTGTTAGAAATATTTAAACATTTCACTAATGTTTTTTCTGATTTACCAGGGCAAACAAATTTAGTTTCATAGAGACAACATCTGGGGTAAATGTACGTTCTCCTCCTTATAGGTTTCCTGAAAGCCTTAAGGCCTTGGTAGAGGAGGTAGAAGAAATGTTAAATTTGGGCGTGATTGAGGAATCATGCAGTGAGTGGTGTAGTCCAATATTCATGGTGCCTAAACCAGATGAGAAGGTAATATTTTGTGTGGACCTCCGAAAGGTCAATACGGTATCCAAGTTTCATGCATATCCGATGCCAGGGGTGGTCGAGTTAATTGATGCCCTTGGTACAGCAGAGTATATATCCACACTGGACCTAACAAAAGGATACTGACAAATACCTTTACAGGAGGAGTCCAAATGTAAAACCGCCTTTGCCACTCCCATAGGTTTATTCCAGTTTGTGACAATGCCATTTGGACATCATGGAGCCCCAGCCATGTTCCATAGACTCATGGATAAAGTGCTGAGATCTCATAGGGCTTATGCCGCAGCTGACCTAGATGACATTGTCATATATAGTAAACACGGGCGGGCCCATCTAAATAGGCTTGAAAGCGTTCCTCAGATCTCTAAGAGAGGCAGGGCTCACAGCCAACCCTAAGAAATGTGCCTTAGGTAAGGCGCAAACCAAATACTTAGGTTATGCAGTGGGAGGTGGAAAAGTAAGGCCACTAGCTGACAAGGTAGCTGCCCTGAAAGAAGTTCCGACTTCCCCGAACAAAAACGCAGGTGCGTTCTCTGTTGGGTTTAGCAGGGTACTATTGGCGGTTCATTCCTAACTATTCTGTAGTTGGGGCACCATTAACAGACCTCTAAAAAAAGTGTGCCCCTACACAAGAGGTATGGTCTAGGAAATTACAGCGAGCCTTTGAAGAGGTAAAAGGGTGTCTATCTGAGGGTCCTGTCCTTAGAAGCCAAGACTTTAATAGGCCTTTTATCATGTAGACCGATGCATCAGAGATAGGACTAGGAACAGTGCTGTCACAACAGTTTGAGGGGGTAGAACATCCAATCCTTTTCTGAGTAGGAAATTGTTCCAGAGTGAAAAAAACTACTCAGTGATTGAGAAGGAGTGCCTCACAGTAAAGTGGGTAATTGAGACCTTGAGGCATTACCTGGCAGGAGTTCATTTTACCTTGGTGACAGACTATGCTCCATTAAATTGTTTACATTCAATGAAAGACTCCAATGCTAGGTTGACCAGGTAGTATATGGCCCCCCAACCCTTCTCGTTTGAGATTCAGCACAGGCCTGGAAAGGAAAATGCAAACGCTGATCTCTTCTCTAGAGAGGGGCGGCTGGTCGGGCTTCAGCCGTGCGTGGCCATAGCCACACACACTATCAGGGGAGGAATATAACAGAGTGACTAGAAAACACCAGCCCTATGTGTAGGTCTGTAGTACAGCAGTGACCGGATTAACTTTCACCTTGGAAAAGGTTGGCTTAATTGGCAGGTCCCAGTAGCCTCATTAAGGAGCTTTAAAAACCCAGGCTTTACAGACATACAAGGTATATCTAAACCAGTAAGACACACTGGAACACTGGAAGAAAAACTACTTGCTATAAGGGCTGTTGCTGTAATATATCTGTGCTTATTTACTACTCTGGACTTTGAACAGCCCTTGTTGGGAAAAGGCAAAGCCCTGCTAAGGACTTATGTTTCTATTTGTTTATGTTTGCTGAAAAGAAGCTGTATTCTTTTTGTATGCCATATTTTTTAGGCTAAATAAACAAGCCAATTCAGAAACCCACGTGTTGTTGCATTGATCCTGCAACAGGATTATTTTCTGGATTTGGATTTCTTGTTCACTGAACTTTACTGAAACTGGTATGGGACATTTTTTCTAATACCCAATTTATTTAATTTGCACTATCACTTTTTACTTGGAGTCATTAGACTGGATATACCTGACACATCACTTTAACACCACACTTTCTACTGTGCAACTACACATTTGTAGCACACTGGTTCAGCGCTACTTTTTGTGTATATACAGTATACGTGTGGGGGTTTTTTTTTAAAGTCTTGGAAATGTAATACCTAAGGGGAAGATTTCCGGCGCATAAGGATTACGCATTACTAACCAAACAGTATGTGTGTATATATATATATATATATATATATAGAACAGACGACAGAGAAGCCCAATGCTACATCCAACATGACAGAAATACACAGTAAAATACTTATATATTCTCTTGAAATAGGGTCATTTAGTTTAACCCTTTGGCCAAAGCGTTGTAAGCTTGCGAGCCACGTCAAGGCAGACACCTGTTCGCAAGTCCTAACACTACCAGATAAAATACTAATATACCTCTATTAGGATTAAAATTCTCATTTACCTCTATTAGGAGGGAGAAAGACCACAGTGGGTCTATATCCAGCAGAATGAGGAACCTGCAAACAAGGGAAGTGGGGAGGGGCGGGCTTAAAACCTGGGAAGGAGGAGCCACTAACCTCCACCAGCTGGAACAGCTGAGAATGGGTTAACAAAACACAGAACCCCAGCAAGCTCTTTTTGGAAACCCCTGAGCCCCCACAAAATATATATATGTATATGTGTCAAAATGCAGTGCTATTGAGCGTGGCATATGTATAGAACAGACGACAGAGAAGCCCAATGCTACATCCAACATGACAGAAATACACAGTAAAATACTTATATATTCTCTTGAAATAGGGTAATTTAGTTTAACCCTCTGGCCAAAGCGTTGTAAGCTTGCGAGCCACGTCAAGGCAGACACCTGTTCACAAGTCCTAACACTACCAGATAAAATACTAATATACCTCTATTAGGATTAAAATTCTCATTTACCTCTATTAGGAGGGAGAAAGACAACAGTGGGTCTATATCCAGCAGAATGAGGAACCTGCAAACAAGGGAAGTGGGGAGGGGCGGGCTTAAAACCTGGGAAGGAGGATATATATATATGCACACACAAATCCAGCAAGCTCAAACGCCCACACCCACCTAATCTTGACTATATGTAATGTCACAGAGTGCCACTGGGCTGTGGCAAGTGAATATAACAAAAGACAAGGGGTGCCCAGTGCTACATCCAAATGACAAAACATACATGGTATAATTACAAGAAATAATGCTTCAGTACTAATATTAATGCTAATACTAATAATAATAAAATATGTTTTTTTAGTTAGATATTTTGGCCAAAGCATCATAAATACACAACAATATAGGAAGCGCTCTAACTAAATAAAGTCCAAACTTGAAAAAAATAAAAATGTGGTGCAGCATGAAAAGTCGAAATTGTTCCCAATTCCCAGCAGCAACAGATGTCCAGGATAATCAGCACACCTCTTGGGAAGAAAAAAGAGAAAAAAGAGCACAATAGGGAAGCAAGTTCACAACACAGTGCTAAGATTATAGCTGGTGAGATATGCACTTACATTGCAGTGCCTGTCTCAGGCATGTAATGGTATCTTTACGCGTAGGGTTGCCGGGAGGACCAGTTTCATTGAGGCACCAGGAACCGGAAGTGACACAGAATGCCGAGCAGTGCGGCGAGTGACTGTCGCGGACACCGGAGGTTGCGGAACCACATGAACTGGTCTGTGCCCATATTTTAAACCTAGCATACAAACGGGTGAATCATCTGATTAACCCTCCAGGCGCTCAGAGTATAGCAAAGTCCTGCTGGTGAAAGATAAGATAAATCTTCTAGACCCAGGCCAAACACAACCTTAGTATAGTGAGATGAAGCGTGTAATCATTCCCCCCAGCCGGCTCGCCGTGAGCACTATGAGGTTGGGACATGGGAAACTCACGTGTAAATCCTTGTTGTAGAGCCTGTGCGGGTCTTCCCAGTATGGTGTGTCTGCTTCTCCCGGCCGAAGTCAGGGTGTCTCCGCTCGTGTTCTGGCCTCTTCACCGCCAACCCGATACCCGCGGACGCGGAGGGTGGTCACCTGACCGGCGGCTTGGATAGTACTTCCTGATGACGTCACGGTAGACTCGGTGCAGGAAACCGCAAGCCAGCAGGAACTCAGCGTGCAGACGCTTGATGCAGCAATATGAATGAACTTCTCCAAGAGAGAAAGATGCGTCGCACAGCACAAGTCCTCTTGACGCGTTTCAGCCTGGAAGGCCTTTGTCAAAAGAGTGATTCGCTTGCATCACAAGACATCCAGTTATACACCAGCAAACCTATGACAGCTGTTCAAATTAATCAGCACAATGAGTATCAGGTGTTTAGTATAATAATCATTGATCACTTCAATATGGAACATAGAATCCGCATAGTCAACATAGATGTCAGATGAAAAAAGTTAAAACACAAAAATACATATAAAATGACCAGTCATTGTGACCAAAAACATAAACATATACATACATCAAGACGTTTCTTATTGGTATATAAATGACAGGTCAATGAAACATAAAATCTATACTCCTTGGGCTTATATAAAGCAAAAATCATTCATTTATATTTCATCATAGACCCAGATGAGTAATATTGGAGAATCAGAAGGCTGTGACAGGATGGTTCAAATATATATTTGATGCAAGCGAATCCCTCTTTTGACAAAGGCCTTCCAGGCTGAAACGCGTCAAGAGGACTCGCTTGCACCTTGTGCAATAAAGCTTACTTTTTAACCCACATCAGCCTTCATCTACTTTTGTGCTGTGCGACGCATCTTTCTCTCTTGGAGAAGTTCATTCATATTTTAAACCTGTTGTGTTATTCCTGATTTATATATAAACGGAATTTTAAAGAAGTGCTCTGAGAAATCGTGATGACTTCATGGTGGTGAGGACCTGAGACATGCCTGAGACAGGCACTGCAATGTAAGTGCATATCTCACCAGCTATAATCTTAGCACTGTGTTGTGAACTTGCTTCACTATTGTGCTCTTTTTTTCTCTTTTTTCTTAGCACGAGGTGCACTGATTATCTTGGACATCCAAAGCATCATAAGCCTGCACACCAAATCGTCAAGGTAAACCATAATAAGTGCAAGTCCTACACTACACTGCATTCTGTTCCCTATACCTCTATGAGGGGGAAGAACCATAATAGATTCCTTACCTGCAGAAAAATGAGAAGATCCACCATTAAAAAGGGGGAGGTGACGTGAGCTCTGGGGGAGGTGCCACAACCTCCATACAACTGATTCCTGTCATTATATATATATATATATTACAGTGTTCGACAAACCTATACATTTGCACGCCTCGGGCGAGTGGATTTAACATCATGGCGAGCGCCAGTTGGCCCAAGCAGGACACGTGTGGTACTAGGTGGCAAGTAGATTTTTTTTGTTCGGCGAGTAGATTTTTTGGTGATTTGTCGACCACTGTATATATATATATATATATATAAATATATATATATATATATATATATATATATATATATATATATATATATATATATATACTTGATTAGGATATTGGTAGATTGGTTTACCTTTGAGTTAATGTATAAAGGGCATCCCACAGACATGGTACCTATGGACTTTTAGACTTTAGAGGGTCTGCTTTTTATTGATATTATAATTGTAATTTTTGGTACAGTGATTATATAGAGAGATACAGTATGTAGTTAAATCTTTTTCTGAAATAATTTTTGGGATAAATATTTCTGGATATACCCTGATGAAGTCAAGTCCATTGGCGAAACGCGTTGGAAGGAAATACTGTTGAGCTGATACAGTGAGGGACTGACGAGCGCATGGATGGGGGGTTGAAGAGGAGTCTGGAATGCAAATCTCACGTGGAACACAGAGTGTGGAAGTCCATACCCAGGAGAGGAGCCAGCTGGAATGCAGCGAGAGTTCACACAGTGTGCTAGACAAGTGGAGAACAGCTAATCATCACACTACAGACCAAAAATTAGAGGGTAGAGAGACAACATTCCTCCTGAAAAAGCGCTGCTATTTATGCGCATACAAAGAGTTTGTCTGTGAGTGGAACCATTACTATTGTTCTTCTATTATAATCTATTTTTAGATATATTACACTATTTTTGTCTTTATTTCTCTCCCCTTCTTCATATTGTGCTATTTTGGGGGATATACAAGTCCCTGGATGCACATTTAGTATCTACAACCCGATGAACAAGGATAATGAACCACAGAACTGGAGCACGCGACAGCCGATGACCAAGGGACCTGTAATTGTCTATGAGCAAGTGGATGTGTAATAGTAGAGTATTGGATGTGATGTGCCCCCAGGTTTTAGATGCTGGGGTCATTACATCAGTTCGACCTGTATTTCTAACTGATTGGGGTATGATTTTATATATTTCCTGTTTTTTGGAAGCTTTACAATTTATAGATACATTTTTAGATTTCATTGGAGTTATTTACTGAAATAACCCTGCTGCAAAAATGGAGCAAATTCAGTTAACCAGATTTACAAAATGAATATCTTCAATTGCTTTAAATTGGCATCTTTTTCTTCGACGAGTATGGTGCTATTTTGCACTGGTTGTAAACCTGTTGTGCCCCAGAGAGACTTTAGAAAATATAACTCTATGGGGTATATGAATTAAAGCAAACGTGGAGCAAGTCAGGGGCAAAACAATTGCACCATACAGTATGTAGCAAAGAGTTACTAACCCCCCTGTGGAGACGTCATGTGTTGGAGACACCATATGCACCTAGGCGCTTTTCACCAATCGGCTTCATCGGGGTGCTTATCCATTCCATATATTTAGTGGAGCAGGACATTCTACTTAGTATCCATACAGTATATATCAAGAAACCGAATCCCATTGATTTCAATTGAATTTTTGTTCTTTGATACATAGAGGTATATGTATCAAGGCAAAAGTGGGGCCCTTCTGGGGCACAAAACTGCACCATACCTTGTATGTATCAAATAATTTTTGTTTTACTTTCTTTGATGCATCTGAAATAATAATTTTGCACACAGATTTGCCCCAATTTTCCCTTGATACATATGCCCCACATAGAGCAACGGTTTTGCCCCCAAATTGCTCCAATGTTGCCTTTATACATACAGTACTGTATGCCTCTTTGGGTTTTGGATTTAATACAGGCACAATGGACATGTTGGCACACAATACCAGCGCATTGCTTATGCTCTGCTCATATCTCTCAGTAAATTTCACTCTCTCGGCATACAGTATAGCTTTATTCAAAACAGTGTACAGCTATTATTCCACTCTAGTGATACTAAAGCAATTTACTGAATGAGTCTCTCTGCATCTTTGTCTTTTTCAGCCAGTCTCAATAACTCTTGGCCACCCCTGCTAAATCCATTTTATTCTGCTTTAACCAAACAGTGCCCTCTTTGCAGGGTAGGAAACGTTTCAGCCGCTTCCTTGTTTGCACAATTCTGAATTGGCTCTGAATTTTGAAGAAGGCTCTTTTCTCACACACACCAGTCTAGTTTTCCTGAATATCTGTAAATTAGGAGACAGTCAGATGTTATATCTTCCCTATGCATGTGCCTTCACTTTCATTCTGACAACAGTATGCATCTCTCTATGCAATATAATTACTTTGGTGTTCTTAGTGGGTCTCTCTTACATGGTGTATGTGCTTCTTTACACTTCTATGCTATCATGCCCTTATAAAAGTCTGTGCTAAACAGATCTGGGGATTTATATGGTGTATATTCAGTGTAGAATTGCTCATACATACAGGGCCACCAACAGGGGGGGGAGAGCCAGGACAAGTTTCCCGGGCCTGGTGGCTGCTAGGAGCCCAGCCAGCACTACAACTATGGGCCCGGCCTCTGGCCAGGCCCGATTGCCAGTGCTCTCCCTCAGGTGCAGGCCTCTTCTTCACTCTGTCCCACGCCGAGCTTCCAACGCTGGCATCTGGCGTCAGTGTGCCGGAAGTAAGCTGTGCCCCAGCTTCCGGTGCACGCCGGGCATGAGAGAGAGGCCCAGCGAACCCTGACATCGGAAACTCAGCGTGGGACAGAGTGAGGAAGAGGACCCAACATGCAGGGCCGCCTGGCCTGACCATCCACAAGGTAAGTCTGAATATTTTATATGTATTGGGAGGTTGGGGGTATTTTTTATATGTATTGGGGGGTATTTTATATGTATTGTAGAGGGGTGGGGGTGTATTTTATATGCATTGGGGGGTGGGTGTATTTCTATATATATATCAGGTGGGTGGGGGTTGTATTTTTATATGTATTTGGGGCGGTGAGTGTATTTTTTTATATGTATTGGGGGTGTGTGTTTTTATATGTATTCGGTGGGGTGTATTTTTTATATGTATTGCGGGGTTGGGGGTATTTTTTATATGTATTGGGGGTATTTTTATATGTATTGTAGAGGGGTGGGGGTGTATTTTATATGCATTGGGGGTGGGTGTATTTCTATATATATATCAGGTGGGTGGGGGGTGTATTTTTATATGTATTTGGGGCGGTGGGTGTATTTTTTATATGTATTGGGGGTGTGTGTTTTTATATGTATTCGGTGGGGTGTATTTTTTATATGTATTGGGGGGCGGGTGTATTTTTTATATGTATTGGTGGGGGGATTTTTTATATGTATTCGGTCGGTGGGGGTGTATTTTTTATATGTATTGGGGGTGGGGGTGGATTTTTATATGCATTTGGGAGGTGGGTGTATTTTTTATATGTATTGGGGGGCGGGGGTATATTTTATATGTATTGGTGGGGGGATTTTTTATATGTTTTGGGGGTGGGTGTATTTTTTATATGTATTGGGGAGGCGGGGGTATTTTTTATATGTATTGGTGGGGGGATTTTTTATATGTTTTGGGGGTGGGTGTATTTTTTATATGTATTGGTGGGGTGGGGGTATTTTTTATATGTGTTGTGGGTGTATTTTTAATATGTATTGAAGGGGGGGTGGGGTGTATTTTTAATATGTATTGGGGGTGGGCAATATGAATTTAGGGGAGTGGGTTCTTTTGGTATGTATTTTGTGGGGGGAAGGAGTGAGAGTGGGGTAGTTGACGGAAGGTGGGGGCGAGTGAGTGAGGAAAAGAGGGAGTAAGAGTGAGACACAAGGGAGAAAATACATGCGAGGCTGGAGGGGGAGAGTGAGAGGGGGTGAGTGAGGAAGCGGGAGTGAGACGCAGGGGAGAGAAATACATGGGAAGAAGGGGGGAAATAGAGGGGACTCGTGAGGTGTGAAATTGGAGGGCGGGGGACTCGCAATATTGCCGGGGGGGGGGCGGGGGACGTAACTCTAGTCCTGGGCTCCGGGGAAATCTGTCTGCGGCCCTGCATACATATATATCCATCTCCTAGCTGTAGCTGTAAACTGGAGCAAAACTGGACAAAATACTACATTTATGGTGGTATTTTTTTTTTGCTACAGTTCTACAACTGGCAGAATTTGATAGATAGCCCCTAAAGTAGCAACAATCAGGGCTATATATCAATATCCAAAACTTCCCATTTTGCCATTAAATGTACAGGTTTCAGTGATTTATTTAATTTAAAATGTTTAACTTATATGACATGATGTATATGTTAATGTATTCAAATATGTTACTTTTTTTGCTTTATCACAAGATTCAGAGAGTTATTTAGAGAAAAAGTAGGGAGGGCTAGGGGAGAAATGATTATATGTAATGTTACAATGGTATGCATTCATTTGCTGGCTGGAACTGTTCCTGACTTGTTAAAGATGTCCCTTACATTTGATGCAGACACTGAAGGACTGAGTAACTAATTCGCTGCATGACGTGAATATAGCTTGTGTGCATGGCCCCCAATGTTGTGACACTTGGGTACACGTGCATATTTAAATCTGCTGTTGTTTTCAAACACATTTCTGTCACAGACTTATTTTAGCTGCAAAGGATTGCAAGATAAAAAATCAGTTTGCAAAACAAAATACATCAGACATCTGAGAAAAACACAGACGCACAAAGACCAGAGCTCTTTGGAATACAGAATAGTCAACTGCAAACAAGTATCTGCCCTACAGAAAGTAAAGTACTCATAATCAAATACAGTTAATTGTGAAATGAACAAAGGATTACAAAAGTATAAAATCCACTGCAAAATACAGAATGCTGTTAACAACATATGGAAATGAGCACTAGAGAATCCATTACAAAACGCTGTCAAGTAATTTCTTACAGGCACCAAATCTACCCAAACAAGAATACATTGTGAAATTGAACGAATTAGGGTTGGTTGAATAATCAGAACTGTAAAGTAATTCATATATTTTGCAAAGGAGCAGATAGTCGGAAATATCACACTATTTTAATTTGTTCTGAATATGTGCACAATGCAGTGAAACAGCATTGTACACATTATTATTCTATGATTGCATAAGCTTAATGTTATTCTCATTGCTAAATACCAATGGGATATGCAAAATGCAATGCATAGTTTTAATTGATCAGTCTGATTAATGAAATGCAGAGAGGATGTATTTGTGGTTAAGGCACGGGCATCTGGCATCCACCGGTGCAAAAAATTGATGTGCGCTCAAACATAGACTGGTAATAGTACAGTTATTGGTTATGGAGTACACATTTTTCACTCATTGTGATAAACTTTTAACACCAAAACATAAGACCTCAGATGTAACTAAATGATGACAGGGTTAATTTTATTTACTGAGAGCAGCATATGCTTGGATGTACATGCATGGGACGGAGTTGTTGTGCCGTTACAACTGCTTATGTGTTATAACTGCAGGTGTCAACACAAGAAAATAAGAGTGTGTGTTATCACAGATTCTGTCCTACTATTAAAATTCTACCAATGAACACTTTGCCCGTGAGAATGTCACTTCTATTATGACTAAGCTCTATTACTGTATGACCCTCTCCAATCCCCTACTATCTTAGTTTTTCTCATCAATACATTATTTGCATATATGGGCTTGTAGCTAGATTTACTAACCAATATCTGCACAAACATTTTTGCCTATGCAATAATTTGCACAGGCAAAAAGTATTGCGTGGGTTTGTGAATCAAGCCACTTGATCAGATCTAAACAATTTAATCTGAAAGCTCCAGCACAGAGGGGAAGAATGCCTGTGAGCTATAATACAGTAATTATCTCAGCTCAGCGATGTAGAGGCTGTAAATAGGAGGTCAATGTTTTGTATAATGGTGTGTAGCCACATTGCAGGATGCTTGAAAACAATCTTAACTCCTTTTCTAGCTGTTCTTGTAATAATACTTTTACTTTAAAACTGTGATTGATTCAAGATTTGTGTTGCTATACTGATAATGGTTTAGATCCTCTGGCTCACCTGCATTTCCCTGTTAAGCAGACAACACTTGTCTAATTGACACGATAATTATAGGCCACAGTGACTTTGAAGAACATTTACACTGTTTTCAAGATCAGTTCATCAGAGTAAAATAGTCATACTAGTCTTTCATACTACAGAACTTGAAAATAGTTTCTGGTGTTTTGAGTGTCAATGTGGCCCTCAAGTGTCCATAAAGAAGAAGATAGATGGTTGCCACAGGAAGCAGGACACTTGGAAGGACCCTAACCATCACAAGTTGTAGAGGACCGGGCTCTAGGTGCAACCACAGCTTTCCACTATCATGTCAGGAATGTCTGTCTTGACAATGGTGTTGTAAAGATCAAAGTAGAGCACGGACAGAGGCCTTCGCTTGATGGGGATACAGCAGGAGCTAAGGCTAGCATACACATTGTTGGCCTTGATGAGGCTGAAGATAGCTGTATGGCTGGATGCAGCAATACCGGGTACTCTGGCCAGGTGAACAGGACACCTGCCTTCACAGAGGTTCATGTTGTAACCATCTGGACTAATAATCCAGTCACTCCAGCCAATCTCCTTGAAATCAATATAAAAGTCCTTTCGACAGCACATGTTCGAATCACTGCTACATTCTGTGCTGCGTCTGTGGATGCGAGGACTTTCTTTTTGGTCACGAGCTCTTACAACCAAGAACGGACGCTGGGCATCACTGATATTGGCCATCAAAGGTGGATCCTGGCAATCAAAACACTCCAGCTCTAGATATATATTTTCTTCACCATCACCAAGAGCTCTCCTGGTGAGTGAGGGCAGGGGAAATGTGTACCAATTGTTCCTTACGACTTCCACTTGAACTATGCCTTTTGACGACTGCTCCCTGGACAGAAATGTGGTTACTGTAATGGTTACCTTCCTGCCACGAGTTGCCTGAAGATAGAGCCAGACATCTGCATGATGGATCTCCCGGTGTTTTTCTTCTTTAGCAGAGAGATGGAAGTGAAGGAAGGTTCGAGAAGCCTGGGAGCTATCTGCACACAAAGCAATTAATAGGATGATGACAGGAATTTACATCAACGATTATAGAGCTAAAAACTGATATTGTGGGGGTGGAGCAGACTATATCTCTGAGGTTATTTACAGATGTTTGCCTGACTTACTGTCTCTGGAGCTGACAGTGAAGGCTGTGGCTACATGTGGGGGGGGGGGGGCATTCTTCCAAACGGAACCTCCCAAGGAGGGGTTTCCCACTGCCAGCGAGAACATTAAGTCTGGCTACATCGGTATACCCTCAGCCTACCTGCATTCTCCTCACTCCTTTTCATGACCTCCTTCAGTACTTCTCCAGCACTTTCCCTTTGGGTGGTCCCTCTTTGCTAAGGTTTAATTCCCGTTAGGTATAACCAAGTCCAATATCAGTTACTACCATTAGCCTGTAAATATTAGATATAACAGTATTACTCTGTTACCTCCCTTTTAAAAGGGGCCCCCAGAGTAGACAATTGCCCCTTGGGTCCCTACAATCTCTGGGGTAATTGTACGTTCACTGGAGGTTAACTGTATATTAGAGCCAGCTCTGTATGTCTTCACCACCTCTGATACTGGAACCAGCATCAGAGGACAGAGAGCCAGCTCTGACACAGGGGAACCCTCATCAGAGGACAAAGAGCCAGCTCTGACACAGGGGAACCAGCATCAGAGGACCGGGAGCCAGCGCTGATCTGCATATGTATTATGGTCACAAAAGTTAGAATGAAATCACTTGTTTTTTTTCATAATCGGATGCCTCTTGTCAGGGGTTGACCCTGTCTAGCTGGCCACTGGCTAATAATGGGTTACCATTTTACAAAGTCATAATTTGTGTATTTCATGTATTTGTATCACCTAGTCTAGGTTGGCTAGTTTTAATTTGCCTTTGTAGATAGTGACCATTATACAGTATACTGTACATAGGAAAGATATGGCAAACGCCAGCCTCGGTGATAAAAATCAGCCAGGTATTGGAGCTTGGGGAAGAGCACATGAATAAGTAATTTTGCAATAATGATTTACTTGTATTCTCATTTGCATATGCCACATATATTCATATATTCTCTGTAAAAGGCCCCTTATCACTGCTTTATTGCTGACGATGTGGCTTTACTAAATATGACCTTAATATCCCCTGATATCATCAAATTGTTTCAAATATTGACCTATAGTGAATCTAGTGTTAGCCCAGCATACTGTACAGGCATACCCCGCATTAACGTACGCAATGGGACTGGAGCATGTATGTAAAGCGAAAATGTACTTAAAGTGAAGCACAACCTTTTTTCCACTTATGGATGCATGTACTGTACTGCAATCGTCATATACGTGCAGAACTGATGTAATAACACATATGTAACAGGCTCTATAGTCTCCCTGCTTGCGCACAGCTTTGGTACAAGTACGGAGCCGGTATTGCTGTTCAGGACGTGCTGATAGGCGCATGCGCAAGCTGTCGTTTGCCCATTAGGCGATATGTCCTTACTCGCGAGTGTACTTAAAGTGAGTGTCCTTAAACCGGGGTATGCCTGTACATTAGAGGCTGTAGGAAGGATTTGTATAAAGCATTTAGCTTATGGTCCTGACCCCAGTTCCACTGCATGGTTTCAATGTCATTTAACTCCTCTGCTGCTCAGCAGGACATTGCTCTTGCCGAGATCAAGTGATAACATGAGTCTGAGTAAACACCTTTTTTTGCACATTGTCACATAACAGTTACTGTAGTTGTGCGATATTTCTGAAGATGCCATCTCCTGGAAATAACGAATATCTATTTATACCTATTTTCTACAGAAGCTTTAGACTGCTAAAAGTTGTATATATTTTTTTTTTACCATTGGTGCATTCGTTTAAATGAATAACATTTTAATAACATTACGTTGATACTATCCAGCATTGTGAAATTAATTTTGGGGCTACAGTATATGCAAAAAATGACAACATAATAAGCATTATTAACGTTGGTAAATTTGTCTTAGCCTTGCAAGTGACCCTTTTGGTACATGAAGCATCAAAAGTGCAAAGGAAAACAGCTCTGAGCAAGGACAGCTATAAAACACAATGTAGTGACTCGGGAACTAACTACAGATACAGCCAGTATTATTTTACCCACTGATAATGCATAATAGTGTGTTATAATGCAGAATAGTGTGTTATAATGCAGAATATCACAGCGTTTCCATAGAATTCATAGTAGTTAACGCAGAATATCCCACTATAATACGCCAGTTGAAGCAATAACCCTTGCTACGTCTGTACATTACACAACTACATATTATTAATGAGGTAATGATTATAAACTGTCCTATCACTAGTCCTAAGTCTTTATGCAATCCCTTCTGATACTTACCTTTTAACCCAACAAATGCTCCCTGTCTTAGGCTCCCTGTGTCTTTATGGTCCCTATTCAATATGTTGTGAAACTGCCTTCCCCGGCTAGAGAGGAGATCATCTCAATTGAAATGAATGGGAGTAACATCTCCAGCACAGGGAGGTATCATTACAGCATGTTAAATAAAGGCCTACATGCTTTCCTTGTACCTTCTCATGATCCTCTACTGCCCCACTCCATACTCTGCTGGCGGGAGGATACCTTAAAGCAGGGGTGTGCAAACTTTTGCAGCTGCGCCCCCCCTGCCTGCTCGCGCCCCCCTTACTGTACCTCAGTTCCCGGCGTCAAATGATGCCACGGGGTCATGTGACGTCACGTGACACGCGGAGTCATTTGATACCGCGTTGCCATGGCGACGCGTCAACAGCTGTCTGAATCTCGTTAAGTAATAGGTTGCCGGGGCCTCACGCGATCCCCCGGCATTTAATTTAAATGCAGGGGAAGAGCGCGGGGCCTCTGCAACCACTGCGCCTTCCTAGAAACATCTCTCACCCCCAATTTGCGCACCCCTGCCTTAAAGAACTCCCTCCTAAGGCTAGGTCCCGGCTGCAGACGGGTCACAGCCCCTTACCTACTCAGTAGCAGGCCCCGGTGACTCTTCGCTTCCTGGCCCTCTTCGTGCTGTGACGCGTCAGCCAGCAGGGGATAGAGCTGGATTGTGTTCCCGTGCGGCGACGCGGTCACATGGTGCACCAGGGAGCCAATCGGAGGCTGGATCCGCATCAGCCAACCGAAAAAATGTTTTTGTACTTACAATCATGTATATTGTGTGACAAGGTGAAGCTGATGGAATCTGCTACACAGCTTGTGATTAATGTGTGACCAGGAGGGTACCTGAAATAATTGCTGTGTCTTTTTGAAACGCTATTAAACGGATCTTGAACAGTAAAGCAGACATTGAAGAAGTGAGGCGAGATGTTACATGCCCGAGTGCTTTATTGCAAATCCAATCTGGGATGCTGAAAGGGATTGTGGCCGGGCAGATAAGCATCTGAAGTAGGGTTTGGACTTTTCTCAACACAAAAAGGAGAATAAAGATTATGTAACTCAAAGTCCTTGTTACATTAGGACTGGTACAGGGGAGTACACCATTAAAACACATGGTGTCATGGCTCTGCCCCCACCTTGGCCACACCCACCTGTCCTGTTTTGGCCACGCCCCCCACGCCTGAGAACTCTGCCAGGTGCGCGCAGCAGCCTCCAGCGGGGCCTTAAACCAAATAAAACTATCTCCAGTAACATTTAAGTGGGCTCAGCTGGGTTATTGATTCCTTTTTGACCCACTGCTGACACTGATATTGTTCATTTATTCTTTAAAGTTAGAATTTGGAGAGCTTTGTTTTCTTTAGGGACAGAAAACACCTGATTGACACTTCCCCATTCAGAGGCCCCTATGAAATTCAACTGGGATCGCACATTGAAAGCAACAACTTTTGTGCTGATGAAAGGAAAGACCTGGTTGGGCCATTTGAAACCATGGGGTCATCATTGGACTCCCAGGAGGCCACAGGCAACCTGACCGTCATTCAGAGATGCTTGACCAGTCTGTCTCATAATGAAATGCCCACCAGAGTGATTGTGATTTATAGTTCAAATCTGTTCACTGCAACTGTGGGTTTGCTGAAACTATTCCCTTAGTCAGGTTTATATGGAGCTAGCCTACGTTTATAAAATTAACATTTTATTCCTGACAAATGTTATTTTGTTTACAAATGTTCACAAAATCTATTTTGTTGACAGAATGTTCTAAGATATTTTACTAAATCCATTTTCTCAACAAAATCTATCTTGTCAACAGTATACTGTCACGGCCCCTTTTATTCTGAAACATCTCCGATTTTGTTTGGGTATTTTTTTCGAATGCCACGCACTTCACCGCATTCATGCCGAGCCAGCGCTAATACAATGCACGCGGCCGCGGCTTTAAATACCGGAAAATGCCGCATCAAACACTGCATCTGCCCGCGGTTTTAAAGTTGCGCTGAAACGGCCGCACGAGGCTAAAGGCGGCCGCCACTGTAACTGGGTAATGAGTCATTTCATATCTATTGTTGTCATATACATTTTGACATTTAGGATATTTCCTAAAAAAACAAAACAGTTTTCTTAAAGCTGCAGTTCAGTCTTTTTTTTTTTTTTTTTATTAATTTTTTTACTTCAATAGTTTCATGTGGGCAATCTCTAATTACCTAAAGAACTGCATAGCTGCCGGTCAATTCGTTCTCCGTCTATTGATCGGAAAAGTTTGGCGACATCTTTAAATATGGGGAATGTAAATCATTGCTATAGAAACAAGCATGCTTGTTAAAATAGAATACAAGAAAATTGGTCTTTATAAGTTGTTTTTTTTTTAAACAGAAAATGCTAAAAGTATTTTTTCTTACTACAGAACTGATTTATTAAAAACAAAAACACACATGAAGGATATTGACTGAACTGCAGCTTTAAAGAGGCATCCATGCAGGGGATTTGTTTTGCAAATTGATTTTCTTTTAACATAGGATTGAAGCAGGGTATTTCCGGAGCTGAATCCCATCATTTTCCGGGGACCCCATGCTTGTGAAGATACAGACCTCCAGGAGGTGCTGGTAGCCGCTCCGCTTGGCTAGCAGCGATCACATAATGACCGCTTTTGAAGGCTCCCGCACCCTGTGGGCCAATAGGAAGCCGTGATGTAATCTGGTGAGGCTTCCCATTGGCCCATTTGATCTGGGGCTTTAAACTTTGCAGAGATACCGCACCCCTTTCAGAGGCCTGTATCTCGGGAAGCACGGGGTCACATAAAGAATTCTGTTAACAAAGCAACTTGTTTCTCATTTGCACCAGATAATAACTTGTTACTTGTAATTGTTTGAAAATATTTTCCATTCTGTGCAAATAGTTTATTTTGTAATTCCTCCCAAAAATCGTGTGAAACATTTTTTCAACACAACCTATTTTGTGAACTTCTTACTTCATTCTGACATAACAAATGTATTAATATTCTTATGTCGTTCTGTCAACAACATACATTTTTTGAAAATGTCTCATATCATGTGGATCAAGCACAATTTGTAAAATATCTTGACTGTAAATAGAATATATATATATATATATATATATATATATATATATATATATATATATATATATATATAAAAACAAAGGTCATAATATCATATTATTATTTTGAAACTTGTCAACACAATACATTTTACTGATAGCACATTAATGTGCTGACTGTAATATTTTGTTGAGGGTAACTAAGGGTAACTCTCCCCCCCCCCCGCCCCCCCCCCCCACCTCTTTGTGGGTTTACTATTATACTACAAGGAGTTAGTGCTAAGCATGTGGATGCTAAGCTCCTCACTGTGGTGACGCTGGGGTATTGTATCAGGAGGGGTATAAAAGAGAGAGAGAGTTTTGGAAGGTTAGGTTCCAGCATGAGAGGAAGAACAGAACCTTGGGAAGTGAAGGTAGGAGATATGTTCCCACAGTTATAGTACAGGTCAGGCCCACCTTTTATTGTGTTCCAGTTAGGGACAGTGCCCTATAAGTCAGGATCCTGTTGCATGGCCACAAGAAACAAGCATGCCCCAGGTTGGGAATGCAGATATGCCATTGTGGGCAAAGCACAGAATGCCTCAGCTTGTCAGAGGATCAGCCCTACAAGCGAATCCTCATCTACAGTACTCATCATCCCTGAGGAAGTGGCAGTTCCAGAGCACGGCTTGCATTAATAGTAACATTCACAGAATAAGCCAGGATCTCAGTAGTGGCCTGCAGTAAAGGGGGCCCATAGGATGTTGCTAAAAAGGGGGACCCGGTCCACAAGATGAAGTCAGTACAGTAACAAGTGAATGCACCTGCCATGAGTATTAAGAGTGGGTGCTTAGGGAAGAAGTCTGTCAAGAATGATAGCAGTATGGATGAAATATAGTACAACCATGTCAACCTAAAATGTAACTGTGACTGCAGTGTTCCCAAAGATTGAATGTGTATTATAAAAACTCGTGGCGCCCATCTTTTCCACCGCCCAACCACCACAGCCAGCACCCTGAGAGAAGGTAAATAATTGCTGGGGAACCAGGCAGGAAGGGTTAAATTAGTATGAGATATTATGTGCCATTTTATGTTGTACGATTGAGCATTATGCTTTGAACCTAAACTGCAAATATTTTACATATATCTTCATAAAACATAAGTAAAGATGCTAGATAAGTTGTTGCATGGATGAGTGCTTTTATTTAATTACACGCCAGTATATGGTGCTAAGTAGGACTGCATAAGAAATATGTAATATTGTTAGTGAAACTGCTTTAATCAGATCTCTCTCTTGCACTGATTTATGAATAGAGCAAGAAACACCCTATAATGTCCTTCTGTCCTTATTTACTGACAACACCTTTCTAACTTCTGAAGACGCATAGTGAGACGGATTCAAATAAGAATTATATACATACAATATTCAACTAATGTATGCAAAATATTCAAATATATGTCAAATAACTATTATTTGAATACAACTCTCTCCACACATGCTAACATTTCCTCCCTGGCAATCTGGATATTTGGGCGCACCTTTACAATGTGAAGGATATGTAAATGAAAAAGTAGTAGTCCTGTATAACCCGACATACCATCGAATGTCGGGGTACACGGTACCACTACTTTTTCATTTAAACACCTATACTTCAGTTTTCATTTTATATAGAGGGACTTACGCTTTATTTAAGAGACTTTTGCCATTAGATGCTAGAGAAAAGGCTCAGTGAGTAAAGACACTGACTCTGTGAACAATGACACTGAGTTTGAACCAGGGGAACTTGATTCAATTCTTTGTGTGTGTACCTTGTGACCTTGGGTAAGTCACTTTATCTCCCTGTGCCTCAGGCACCAAAAACATAGATTGTAAGCTCATCTGGGCAGGGACTGTGTCTGTAAAAATTCCTGTGTACTGCCCACTATACTGTAATTGTGAAGCACTTTGAGTCCCACTGAGAGAAATATATGAAATAAAATTATTATTATTGTTATGTTTGTTTGTAGAGCATACATATTGTATAAATATTTCTAAAATACAGATCAACAAGCTTTATCTTGATGTGTAATACTGTACATTTAATTTTTTCTTCTAACCTTTGACATTACCACTACTTTTTTAGGCAACTTTGACCTCTGCCTAGACGGTATCACACTCATCAAGAAAGTGCACTTATCCAGGGCAAGGGCTGCACAATGAACTTGACTCAGACTTCTGGGGTCGAGAGGTCGGCTTATTGAAGCTGCTGGAGAGGGTACATGGAGGACAGGACCATTACCCACTACTTCTTCTGGTGGTGCCCACCAATCTCCATTTGTAGTGGACGAAGTTCCTTCCAGGGGATTCTCACAATTCTCAGGGGATTCTCTTCCATTACAGCATTCGGAATTCCGCTGGGATCTTCCTGTTCGCTTGAAGGCATTATTGGTGATGGTTCCGTTCACTTTCCCCCACGATAGGTAACAAGTGATTCAGATACCAGACCTTTACCATTCCCTCTGAGTCTCTGATGCGATATACAGGGACACCAGGTATCTGCGACTCCACCTCGAAGGGAGCCTCTCACCAGTGGTCCGCTAACTTGTGATTCCCTGGTATTCCTAAATTCCGCAGAGAACTTTGTTTCCAGGCCAAAGTTCCCTGTAGCATACCTTATGGTCATACCTCCGCTTGTTATTTTCGTTCAGCTTGGTCGGTGGCTCTTTACACCAACTGATATGCTCTACAGAGGTTATCCTGGAGCCTTTGCACACACGCCGAGCATCATAAATTAGGGTGTGTACCGGGGGATTCATGCCTTGTGCAATTGTAGGCATGTACTAAAGGTTCGACATGCTTGCTCCAACCGGCCTTCTCAGAGTCCCATAGTGTTCCTAATACTGTATATCCAGTAGGGTTCGTTGAACCATTTCGGAAGGGTATCTCCTTCTGGATGGTAGGGGGTGGTGCGAGACTTCTCGATATTAAGAAGCTGCAGGAGTTAATAGGCCACCCCCCTACCCCCTCTCATTTCCCCTCCCCCCCTCTCATTTCCCCTCCCCCACCTCCCCTCCTCCCTCTTCTTTCTTGCTTTTTTCTCCACTATCCTTGATTTTCTCCGAGAGAGATGCTCGGAAGTGGCTGCTTCCTTAATAGGTTGTTAAAATTTAAAAAAAAAATATATAACAAATGTTCTGTAGAATTCAACAGATGTAAGTTAATTTATAAGAAAAAGAAGACAACAAGAGTATTATTTATGTTGTAATATTTTTTCTTTTTAAACACTGAAGTTGTAACAGATGTATGTTAAAACCTGTTATTTGATGTCATTCTCTCAAAAAACAATAAAAAAATTGAAAAAAAAAAAAAAAGAAGCTTCAGGAGCTCTTTGATCAACTTGCTCTCAAAGTCTCTCTATTAATCAGAGTGCATCCTTTAGGTACTTCTTCCACAGTACTTTGGCTACTGTGAGAGCTTTCTGGTCCTTGGTGGGGAACGCTTGAGCGTATCGGGTGTAATGGTCTGTTACTAAGAGAACGTTCCCAATACCCTTCGAGTCTGCCTCTATACAAAGGAAATCCATGCAGACTAGGTCCATGGGACCAGAGCTCTTTAGATGGCCGATTGGGGCTGCACATGTAGGCAATGTCTTCCACTGTATGCACCGCAGACACCTCCGGCAATTGTGCTCCACCGATTCCCGCATCTTGGGCCAGAAGAACCGATCTCTTATAAGTCCGAACATTTTATTCAGGGTATTTCTAGTGTAATACAGCTCCCAGACCGTTGAAGCTGGTGTCCACGTGCTGGACGTACGGTTGCGCCAGGTCTGCATAGGCCAAGACAGGAGCTTCAGTGAGGCTCTTCTTAAGCTCTGTGAAAGCCTTCTCCCAGGTGGAAGTCCATTTCTCCCCGTACGGTGTTCGCGGGTCGCTGCTTTGTGCTTCGGTTATTCTGGGTAGATTCTCAATGGTAGTATCCGCAAAACCCAAGGAAGGATCGGAGCTCCATCACATTCTCTGGTCTGGGCCAGTTCACTACTGCTCCAACATTAGCGGGGTCCGTAGCCACCCCTTATGCAGACACGATGTGGCCCACATACGTGACTGAAGTGCGGCAGAAGCCACATTTGTCTAAGGAAATTTGTCAAGCCTTCTCTTCCCAGTCTATCCAGGACCTTCAGAAAGCGTTCTTCGTGCTCTTCTAACGTCCGCTCGAACACGATTATATTGTCCAGATAGACCAGACATTCATGGTCCTTTCCATTAGTCTCTGGAAAGTTTCAGGTGCACCACAGATGCCTTGGGACATTCGGGTGAACTGGTAAAGCCCAAGGGGGCAGACAAATGCTGTCTTCTCCTGGTCTTTGGGGCTCATGGGTACGTGGTAATACCCCAACCTCATGTCCAGCATGCTGAACCACTAGCTGCCGGATAAGGCACTGAGGATCACTTCAATCCAAGGCAATGTATATTGATCCGGAACTGTGCGGCGATTCATAGTGCAGTAGTCCACACATAGGCGCACGGATCCGTTCTTCTTCCGCACTACCACAATAGGGGTGGCATAGGGGCTACGGGGTTCTATTACGATGCCTGCCATCTCCATCTCTTTCAGGACGTCCCTCACGTCCTCCACATTTCTGGAAGCTATGTGTCTGGAACACTCCCGGAATGGAGTGGCATAGTTCAGTCGGATCGTATGCTGAGCACTCTTGCTGCAGCCCACATCCATTTCACTGGTGGAGAACACCTCCTTGCACTCCGCCAGCTTGTTGCTTAGCCATTTCTTCCACTCCGATGGAAAGGACAATAACCCGAAGTTGAACTGCAATCCGGGAGGGACTTCCCGCGTAGTAGCCACGTTCACATGAGTCAGGGATTCTATTTGAGTAACAAGGTATATTTGACCCAGCGCTTGACCGACGTCAAACCGTATAGGGTGGGGCGAGATGTTCTGTATGGTCACCTTGAACTAATGAGGAAGTGAAGACTTCCACTCCTTCATTTCTGGGACCACCTTGAACCCTCTCTTGGCGTCCTCTTCGGGCGTGGTCTCTAGTGAAAAGTACCAGTCGGCTTTATCGCGGCCCGGGTAGTTAGATACGGCGGCCATGTGTCACTCCCCCTGGTGGAATCTCTGTCAACCCCTTCTCAAGGTTGAAGAATTGTCCAAATCCTTCTTGGGCAGAGCTTCTGTAACACTTCTCCTTGAATACTGGATGAATCTGAGACGATAGGGGTAATTCCCCGGCTTTGTGCAGTTAGGCATGGATCAGGGCGTGCACCACGTCCACATTGGTCCCCAATATGATGGGGGAATTTGGATGTTCCTGGGGTTCGGGACATACCAAGGCTTCCACTTCCATGGGGTGAATTTTGTTAGTATTAAGCTGCGGTATATCCAACCGTACTTAAATCACACCATCACAGTCTTCGCTACTGAGGCCCCACAACTTCATTTTCTCTGCCGATTGCATAGGCAGATGCTTGAGGTGCAGATCGTAAAATGGCCGGTAGATGATGGTCACTTGAGACCCTGTATCCAGCAATGCGAAGGAGTAGATACCCTCCACTAGTACTCGTACTATGCCGCAGGTCCCTCTCGATTGTGGGCATCCGAAGAGGGTGTACTTTCTTTTTCACACAACTGTATATAACTAATCTTTACTGTACACAACACTAAACACAGATAACACACAATATCAGGTATCAACAGTATAATACAGTGACCCCAAACACTGAGTGGTTCTCCCAAAGTACTGAGGGTGCCGTGGCACCAATAACCCAATGTGTCCGTCCCAGCAATCCCACCCAAATGTGAGGTAGCACTACCCACTGCCTGGGTACTCCAGTACCGGGTGCGGGAGCTTTGAAAATCAGTCATAATGTGAATTCTAGAGTGGCTACCAGCTATGGAGTAGAGTTGCTAGATGGCTTCTATAAAAATACTGGACACAATAGTGAAAGGTGCGACATGCTTGAGACACACACGCTTGCACAGTCTTCGCTACTGAGGCCCCACAACTTCATTTTCTCTGCCGATTGCATAGGCAGATGCTTGAGGTGCAGATCGTAAAATGGCCGGTAGATGATGGTCACTTGAGACCCTGTATTCAGCAATGCGAAGGAGTAGATACCCTCCACTAGTACTCGTACTATGCCGCAGGTCCCTCTCGATTGTGGGCATCCGAAGAGGGTGTACTTTCATTGTCACACAACTGTATATAACTAATCTTTACTGCACAAAGCACTAAACACAGATAACACACAATATCAGGTATCAACAGTATAATACAGTGACCCCAAAAACTGAGTGGTTCTCCCAAAGTACTGAGGGTGCCGTGGCACCAATAACCCAATGTGTCCGTCCCAGCAATCCCACCCAAATGTGAGGTAGCACTACCCACTGCCTGGGTACTCCAGTACCGGGTGCGGGAGCTTTGAAAATCAGTCATAATGTGAATCCTAGAGTGGCTACCAGCTATGGAGTAGAGTTGCTAGATGGCTTCTATAAAAATACTGGACACAATAGTGAAAGGTGCGACATGCTTGAGACACACACGCTTGCTCGGGACACACCCACACGCTCGAGGCACACACACACACAACTCTCCTATACATGCTGTTTTTTCCTCTCCTTGCCCTGTCCCCTCCCCCCCAAGCTCCTGACATCTCATCCTGATTGGATGCTGCTGAGTAATGCAGCCAATCAGGATAGAGGAACCCCTTAATGACAGTCCTGCTTGGGGAAATCCCACAGCCCCCCAAGCCATCAGGTCACCATGTCCAGAGAGGTAGTACTGGTATACACATACATGTCCAGTATTAATGCTCATTTTTTACTTGACAGAGTGTCCAAATACAGCACAGTCTGGTTCAAAACTGTACGCCTAGCAACCCGACTATCGAGGTAAGTATTTCCAGAAGCAGGGGGTTCCTGGAGCTTAAATTAATGAGGTTCAGCTCAGTAGACCCCCTGCTTCAAACCTGTAAAAAAAACGGGGGGAAAAAACCTCTTAGATTTGCCTCTTTAACACTATGTTAACCTAAGTAAACGTCAGGTTGTTCGTAACGCAGTGCTACTCCTTTAAATAACGTATGCTTACATTTTTCCATTCGTTAGTGCTAATGATATGCAAAAGAGGCATTCCCCCAGGACGGGAGTTACGCCTCCTTTAAGAAAGATAAGAGTTACGGGAGCTATTTTCAGCAAATACAAGGCAGTGCTGATTTAATGGAGCTTAGGGCATCTGAACCTTAGGCTCTTATTCAATATGATATGAAGCTGCTTCACTGTTCTCGAGAAGATTTAAATCCCATACATTTGAATGGAGCTGATCTTGTTCTGCACTGAGAAGTGGCTTCAAGGCATATTAAATAGTAACCAGAGAGAGAATTGCAGAGATGTGGCAAAAAAGGGGTTCCTAGGAACTCTTGGGTTCCGCAGGCATCCCTAAAGGGTCTCGTGCAATTTTCAGGTCATTTAAAAATTGTACCAAATATAGAAGAAATTACAATGCATCTGATCTCAGACGCACTATAAGAGAGGGTTGGGGTTCCTTACAATGCATCTGATCTCAAACGCGCTATTAGAGAGGGTTGGGGTTCCTTACAATGCATCTGATCTCAAACGCGCTATTAGAGAGGGTTGGGGTTCCTTACAATGCATCTGATCTCAAACGCGCTATTAGAGAGGGTTGCGGGTCCTTACAATGCATCTGATCTCAGACACGCTATTAGAGAGGGTTGGGGTTCCTTATAATGTATCTGATCTCAGACACGCTATTATTGAGTGTTGGGGTTGCTTACAATGCAGCTGCTCTCAGATGCACTATTAGAGAGGGTTGGGGGGTCTTTACAATACATCTGAACACAGACGCACTATTAGAGAGGGTTGGGGCTCTTTACAATGCATCTGATCTCAAACGCTCTATTAGAGAGGGTTGGGGTTCCACAGAATTCACAATATAATTATAGGGTTTCTTAACCAAACAAAGGGGGAAAAACACTGCCCTACCTAAATACTCCTCTAACCACAAGTATATGATGAGATTAAAACACTAAATATGGTCAATTTAAAAAATGGTTACGGGGCGTGTCCACGACGTCGGCGAGGATGGCTGTGTGAGAGGAGAGCTCCACAGACCCTCGTGAATAACCACAATCAGAAGCGCTTCTTCCCCCAAATTTTGCGACTCAAAATATTCCCCCTGGACTGCTGCACACTCAGCAATGTCGAATAAGCGGAAGGCTCAACCGACCCAAGGGGTCACAAAGTTCTTTTCTACCTCACAGCAGAGCTCCGATGCGGGTACTAAAAACCAAGATGGCGCTGCCCTATCCAGCGCACGCGGCCCTAAGCAATCGGCACCCGGCCGGGACCAACCCGAGGAGAACATGAGCCCTGAGGAAGGAGTTACTCGAGGATACATGCAGGAGTTAATGGCCTCAATGCTCGAAAAATTGCACCTTTCTTACAAGCGGATTTAAAAGCTGCGGGAACAGAGCTGAAGCAGGACATAACAGGCCTGACCGAACGTACCTCAGAACTCAAAAACAAGATGGAGGAGTCACTACAATTGCAGGCGGCGGACGATTACATTTCCCGGCTGGGAATAGAGATAAATTGCCTGAAAGACAGCCTGGAGGACCAGGAGAACCGGGACAGGCGGCAGAACATAAGGCTCCGTGGTGTCCCGGAAACGGTTCTCCCTGGTCAGCTTCAAGCATATCGCTTGGAATTTTTCTCCTCAATCTGTGACGACCTAGACGACAAAGACCTTGAAATGGACAGAGCGCATCGCGCCTTGGGACCGAGATCGGACGATCCTAACCACAAGAGGGATGTGATTGTCCGACTCCACAGGTACTCCACCAAAGAAAAACTGATGGAGGCCTGTCGCGAAAAAGAACCCATTAAATTCAAGGAAGACCCCCTAGAAAGTCTAAAGTCACGATTAACCGCCGCAGAGAACTACGGCCCCTGACTCTTTTACTATGGGACAATGAAATAAAGTATAAATGGGGGTTCCCGTTCAAACTTATTGCAAATAAAAATGGAAAATACCTCAGCATCAGACACCCTGAAGAGATGTGCAGTTTGCCCGCGCGCTAGGTCTGAACCCCCCTCCAGCATGGAATGCCGAAACCCCCCGGTCCCAGAGAACGGAGACCGAAGAGGCACCGGTCAGAGCCTCAGTGAGACTAGCGGGACAAAGACAACAGAAGAATAAATAAAGGTCTTTCTCTTTCTTTTTTTATCCCTCTTCCATACTCACCGTTTAGCCCTGTTGGCTACTGAGATCCATGGAACCAGGAAGATACCGATCGTTGAGCCCAGATGCGCCCGCCTGGAGGAAACACGGAGTGACCTAACGATCAACAGGCTCGGAGACTGAGATCACCCCTGGCGATGTAAATCTGACTCCACAATCCAGCCAAACATTTAACCGGAGAATGCAGTCTTAACGCGGGAGAGAGGAGAGGAGCCAGTGGAGGCGAAGCCCCCCCTTCCCGCTGCCTTCTCCCGGCGGGTCGACCTACCTTGGGCGGAGCGGCTGGAGAGGTTGAATCCCCGGATTGCCTTGACGGAGGAGGAATACTGGCTAATACCCACCCGTGCTTGGGCTGCGGGTGGGGGGAGGCAGAGGCTTTTTGAGGTCGGGTGGGTGGGGGTCTGGAGGTTTTTCGTTCCACACTCACCATATGGTTACCTGAGCAGTCTGGCACCCCTGGCCTGCCTTTCCGTGGGTAGCGAAGGATATATGAGGCCCACAAAAACACCCTCATCTGCTCGGCAAAGAGCATCGCAGAGCTGTGATTACTTGAAGCCCTGCTGTCCTGATCTACCCGCTTAGCCACTGCCCCGGAGCATTGAGAGACCCCACTGTGGAAAGAATGACTGAGTTTGGCCATCGGAGGAGACTCAGACTACCAAAGGTTTTATCAGGGTCTTACCGGGCCCCAGTTAATAATTAGGAGCACTAGTATAAATAAGTTTTGTCTGTATTGCATAGCCGGCGCTCCACAGAGTATAATTAGGATTAGAATAATAATTACAGACATTCCTATAAGCAAGTCCTGTTTACTGTATATAGTCTCTGTTTAATGTTATACTGAGAAAGATATGTTCCCCACTGTCCCTCCTCTCCTCCCCCCTTCCCCCCTCCCCTTTCCCTTTCCCCCCCAACCCCCTCCTCCCCCTCCCTCTCCCCCTCCCTTGTCCCAGACCCTCTTTCCCCCCCTTCCCTGCCTTCTCCCCCCCTCCCTTGCTTTCTTTTCCCCCTTTCCCCTCCCCATCCCTCCCCCTATGAGATCCATCAGTAAAGCTATACCACAATGCATGGGATAGGGGGAAAAGTATTGGATTAGCATGTTAGAGGGTCTTGACCCCTCCTGTGCCCACCGGCCGTTGTCGCTAGACCCACCCCCGAAAGGGCTTCAAGCCCAAAAAGCCGGTCGACCAAATGACTGGCAGTACTCTTCCATGGTCTAGCTTAGACCTACTTTCTACTACTCTCCATCTGCTGGTTCTGTCCCAGCAGGTCCTTCTTTCTTCCTTCCCCCCCTCCCCCCCCCCCCCCCACCCTCCCTCCCCCTCCCTCCTGGTCCACCAGACCTAACTTATGCAAGATGCTCACTTACTTTATGTGTTTGCTGGAGCAGAACCTAGCTTCTAGGTTGATGAATCAGGACCTCCCCAGTTGCAAAGGAGAGGTCTCAAGGTCCCGCACAACAAAGAGATCCAATGGCTAGTCCAGCCACAATTAAGATAATTTCTTTAAACGTGAAGGGCTTACAAAATAATAGAAAAAGAAGACTAGCGCTTCAAGAAATGAAAAGATCAGGGGGTGATATTATATTCTTACACGAGACCCACTTTACAACTCAAGATCCGCCCAATTTATTTTAAAAAGTGTTCCCAATGAGCTTCTTCGCATCGTTTAGTAGTAAAAAGACAGGAGTCTCTATTCTGCGCCATTCAATCATGTAAAAACAACAGTGGTCCCAGAAGGTAGATTTTTAGTGGTATATGGCTCACTTTCTGGTTCGGCGATCACCCTGATCAATATATATGCACCTAACGAGAACCAAACAGAATTCTTAAAAACAGTCCTCGAAGGTGGTTGACCCTGGAAATTTGTCATCGGTACTGATCGGAGGTGACCTAAATATGGTTCTAAACCCCACCAAGGACAAATCATCCACAGTGGACCGCCCCCACTCTGCCCACTCCCAACAAACTGGGAAAAGGTTCAGGGGGATAATTAACGATTTCTCACTGATCGACATTTGGAGATCCCAACACCAGGGCCAAAAGGATTATACTTTCTACTCATCTCCTCACCAGACCTATTCCCATATAGACTAATTTTTGGTATCCATGAATGTTCTAGAGGCCGCCTCAATTTCAGATATTGGTCCAATTACTTGGTCGGACCATGCACCTATCATTTTAACCCTCACCGTCCCATTTGTGAAATCAAATTCCTATAACTGGAGATTAAACTATTCCCTATTGAACCATCCTGAGATAGAGAGAGAGATCAAAACAGCAGTCAAGGACTATTTTTTCTTTAACTCAGGATCGGTCACATCTCCGGCGACCTTGTGGGAAGCCCATAAGGCTGCAATCAGAAGTAAGTTTATCTCCATCGCATCCCATAGGAAAAAGGTTAAACTAAAACTGCTCAAAGATTTGACAGACAAAATTATTAAGCTAGAGCAACAACATAAATCTAACCCATCAAAGAAAATTTATAAAACTTTGACTACTGCTAGAACTGAATTAAAACAGGTCCAGTTGGAGGACGTAGAAAAAGCCCTCAAATGGACCAGCCAACCGTATTATGACAAGCGCATCAAGGCCGATAGACTCTTGGCTAGCAAATTGAGTACAGAAAAGGTCTCAAATTACAGCGATCAAAAATAGGTCTGGTGAGATACCATATAATGATAAGAAAATTGCAGAAGAGTTCACAAAATTTTATACCAAATTATATAACTTAAGAACCCAAAATGGATACTCTGAACCAGCAGCGTTGGAATCCATCGCAAAGTATTTAGACAGCTGCCATCTACCCACATTAACAGAAGAGGAAAACTCTATACTTAATGCTAAAATATCAAAAGAGGAATTGGCAGAGGCTGTAAGAGTATTGAAAGTGTCCAAGTCCCCCGGCCCTGATGGATTCACCAATGTCTATTATAAGATATTTCTACCAATATTATCAACGTATCTATTAAAAATGTTTAATTTTTTTATGTAAGGGAACCCGATTTCGACATCAATGTCCCTAGCTAATGTAGCAATTATACACAAAGATGGAAGAGACCCGATGCAATGTGGAAGTTATCGTCCAATCTCCCTTTTAAACCATAACCTCAAATTATATAGTAAAATTTTAGCAAATAGGCTGAACCCTATACTACCCAGACTAATAAACATAGACCAAGTAGGGTTTGTCGCGGGCAGACAAGCCTCAGACAACACCCGCAAGATAATTAATATAGTTGATCATGTGCACCTCACAGGAACTAAGGCAGCACTATTAAGCCTGGACGCAGAGAAGGCGTTCGATAGGATTGATTGGCTATTTTTAGATAACACTTTACGAAAATTTGGCTTTAAGGATACATATCTAGAGGGTGTCCGTAGGCTTTACCATGACCCATCGGCTATGGTGAAACTACCGGGGGGCAGTTTACAACGATTCAATATAAAAAACGGCACAAGGCAAGGTTGCCCCCTATCCCCCCTCCTCTTCGCTCTGACTATAGAACCTCTAGCATCCAAAATACGAGAAAATGTTGATATCCAGGGCATAGAAATTGGGAATAAAAAATATAAGATATCCTTGTTTGCTGACGATATAATTCTAACTCTGTCCAGACTTCAAATTTCCCTTCCCAACCTTCAAAAGGAATTACTGGACTTCGGCAAAATATCAGGATATAAAATCAACAATGATAAATCTGAAGCCCTAAACCTAAACCTACCAGAGCCAGAGGTGAAATTACTCAAACTAAATTTTAATTATAGATGGAGTTCTCATACATTAAGTATTTGGGAGTAAATGTACCAAGGAACTACCAATCTCTTTATCAACACAACTACCCGACCCTTTTCAGGAAAATCAAAAAACGATCTGGATAAATGGGAAGGTTACCAGATATCATGGATCGGGAGAATGATTTCGGTCAAAATGAATATACTCCCCAGATTATTATATTTTTTCCAGACACTCCCGGTCCATGTACCCGGCTCAGAATTGAAAAACATCCAGAAAAGGCTGTTTCATTTTATTTGGCAGGGCAAAAGACCCAGGATTGCTAGGTCAGTTCTGTTATCATCAAGAGCGAGGGGAGGCCTTGGAGTCCCAGATATCGCAAGATATTATCAAGCTACTCAACTAAGACAGGCAGTAGTATGGAATGCTAACCCGGGTCAATATTTTTGACTAGACATAGAATCACAATATGCCGGAACGCCTTCTCTGCCAACATGCCTTTGGACCCTGAACAGAGGAGACACACAAATCTGTCAATTTAAATTAGGAGCGATGAAGCATACTTGGGAGATCTGGATGAAATCTAAATTTAAATTTAAGCTCACAACCACCAATTCGCAACTCACCCAATTTAAAAAAAAAAAAAAAATTCCCCCTGGTTGTGAACCCAGACAATTTGACCAATTCAAATCAAAGGGTATCGGGGTGATCACTGATCTATTGAGCCTCGGAAAGTTCCTAAGCTATCAAGGACTAAGAAATAAATATGAAATTTCTGAATTGGACACGTTTAAATACAGTATCTCCAAATTCGACACTTTACACAGAAAATATCCCCGACATTAGAATTTCCCTCTCTCACTAATTTTGAGAAGCTGTGCCGCAACACTGCTCATCAAAAAGGTCTAATAACTAAAATTTACGCTGAAATGGAGATGTCAGCAGATCCCCCTGTCCACGAGTATATGCTCAAATGGGCAGCTGAATTGAACACAGTTATAGACCGAGAGGACTGGGAAGATATATGGGAATCTGCCCCAGGAACTTCCAAATGTACCACAACGAAAGAAAATATTTACAAAATATTATTCCACTGGTATTTTACCCCAGTGAGAATAAGACAAATCTACCCTCTGGCCTCCGATTTGTGCTGGAGAGGCTGTGGAGAAAAGGGCGACATGGCCCACATTTGGTGGTCGTGTCCAGAGATTAAGAAATATTGGCTCACCGTACAAACTATAATAAAAGAGGTCACGGACCTCACAATACCCATTGACCCACTGACCTACTTGCTGGCCAGGCCAATGGAGAACATTGACCGACCAGTAAGGAAATGAATCTCCTTCATTCTCGCAGCGGCTAGGTGTGCAGTGGCTGCCTCATGGAAGAAGGTATCAACCCCCTCCAAGCAAACAGTGAAAAAAAAGGATTAACGAGGTAATGCTCATGGAAAAACTGTCAGCCTTTCTAAAAAGAACTACAACGACTTTCTATAAAATCTGGGAACCATGGTTGATCTTACCAACAAGGTAAAGACCTCCATAATTGAAAGAGGAGGTGACTCAGGCATCTGGGATGATAGGTGCTGTGTTGGTACCTGGTGGTTGGGGTGAGGGGTTGAGAGGCAAACCCCCTGGTTATTCACCTCCACCCCCATCCCCCCTCCTGCCTTATCCCCCCCCCCTCTTTCTCTCTTTCTCTTCCTTCTCGCCTTTCTTTATTCGGTCCACTAAGTGGATCAGAGGCCTTGCAAGGGTCTACTCTATCTTCTTTATTAAAAAAAAAAAAAATACCCTGTATGAGGCTAAGGATTAAACATTATGGGGCTTATGCAGAGAGGTACTGTTCAAAAAAGGCTTAAATTCGCCGCAGGATTGGCATTTAATGTTGTGCTATGCAGGGTACTCCGGTAGCGCGGTGTGCATGATATTGCTAATTAGGCCATTCTGAGGCGCGCGGTATTTGCCCACAATACAGTCAACTTTTGGCGGGCAAAATTTCCCCCGAACACGCCATTTAGTAGCTCCGATTGGCGCGTTCATGCGCATCGGAGCTACTGGAATCGTGCGTGTTTTAGCATTGGCGAAATCACGCTTCTCGCCACACGTCTGGCGAATTTGAATTGGCCCGCCAAGTTCTCGCCACTAACTGCCTAAATGCGGACATTTTGCCTCTATCCTGGCGAAATTTACCTTCACGTACCTCTCTGCATAAGCCCCTATGTCTGTACAATGTATATATGCCTAATAAAAAAATTTGAAACAAAAAAAAAAATGGTTACAAAAACAGGGCAGGTTCGCAGAATCATATGGATATGTCGAACTTCAGGAACAAATTTTTGAGTCCAATAATAATATGAGCCAAACCCCAAAAAAAGGCTCAACTTCAGACTAATCTTTTTACTTTTGTTTTATTTATGGATCATTTTTTTTAACTGGGAAAACTTTTGGCCTTGCAAACAGACAACTTGTGAATTTGTGCACAAAAGTGAAAAGAAATGCCCTGCTTATTTTGAGGGGGGGGGGGGGGTTCATATTTTTTTTTACAAATCCCAGACCAATAAAGTGCTGGCAAAAGACAAAACCCAAAACATGTTGTTGGACCTACGCAAAAACACCAATGAATATGTCCACCCCTTTATCCCAATATGACAACTTGCAGGCATACCCCAGTTTAAGGACACTCACTTTAACTACACTTGCGAGTAAGTACATATCGCTCAATAGGAAAACAGCAGCTCGCGCATGCACCTGTCAGCACGTCCTGAACAGCAATACCGGCTCCCTACCTGTACCGAAGGTGTGAGCAAGCGGGGAGACTATAGAGCCTGTTACACATGCGTTATTTACATCAGTTATGCACGTATATGACGATTGCCGTACAGTACAGAGGCGGCACACTTTATTTGACTGCGGCTCGTTCCGCAAGCCGGGTGATGTCCCGGCTTGCGAGCCGCAGCCCCTCGGCGTGCCGCGCATCACCGATGCGCGGTCACGCGTCATCGGGTGCCTGCGCCCCCTGCACGCGTGCACAGAGCTCCCCGAGGGAGCCCTGGTGTCCCGCGATGTGGGGGACGGCGGTGGGGGGTTCCGGGGGACCCGGCGGACCCGGAGAGGGGAAGGGGAAGCCCCGATCGGAGGACCGCTCCTCCGAGGCTTCGGCGCGCGCCCGGGACATCCCGGCGCGCGCCCGGTTACTGTCGCGGCCGAGACCGGGCAAATGCTCGAATAAACTCGGCCGCGACAGTACATGCATCGATAAGTGGGAAAAGGCAGTGCTTCACTTTAAGTACATTTTCGCTTTACATACATGCTCCGGTCCCATTGCGTACGTTAATGCGGGGTATGCCTGTATTGTGTTTTTGTCTGGATCTCGCATGTATGCTAGACTAAATTAATCAATGCCACAAAGGTTGAGTATTAAAGCAACTTCTACTGTACTTATCCCTATTGTCCATTCTCTTTTTTTTTTTTAAATCCTCGTTGGTGGAAAGCAGGGGGTCTCCTGAGCTGAACCTCATTCATTTCAGCTCCAGGATCCCCTGCTCCCCGAGATACCTACCTCGAAAGGGGCCGCCGGTATCTCAATTCTGTTTAAAGGTCCCGCGGGCCAATAGGAAGCCACAAGGGATGCCCGTGAGGCCTGCTGGATCTTTAAAGAGACATTTTTATTATTTCGGGAAGCAGGATGTCCTCGAAGCTGAAATGAATATGGTTTAGCTCCAGAAAAGTGTTTTCAAATAAATATTTATCTAAAACTGAAAATACTAGGGTTATGTCATCATGATTGATGTCAAGGGTGCGCAAACTCTTCTCCCTGCGTCCCTATGCCTTCTCTCACCCCTTGTTCGCGCCCCACCCCCCTGCTCGACTCCGGCGTGAAATGATGACGCGGGGGTCATGTGATGTCACGTTGCGCAACGTGACCTCGAGCCGGGTTGCCATGGCGACACGTCGCTGGAAAGTTAAGGTAAGTAAAGTTACAGAGGCCTCGCGCGATCCCCGCCATTTACTTGACGCCTTCGGGGAAGCGCAGGGCTTTCTGTAACTGCTGCCCACCCCTGACATTTTTCCCCCCCTTAAACTAGCTATGGACGTAGCCTGACTCACATACCCTGGAGCTGCAGGAAAAAATGCAGAATTTTCCTTTGGTTGCGGGGAAAGTGACAGACATGGAGAGCCGCACTTTAATTAAGTGGCTGCTTTCCCCATGGTCAGGGATTGCTGCAATCAGTTTACCCCAGCAGCAATCCCTGGCTGCAAAGCAAGTTAAACGAACTATTATAGCACTTTAAATGTAAGAGATAGGGATGGGAATTAGAGTGGCATTTCCTTATTATGACCAATAGATGGCACTAGATTTTACAACTTTTTATTTGTATTTTATATGTAAAGCATGTGACTGTATAATTCTACATTCTTACCTAAGATGGCAATCGTTTGGTGCTCCTGTTATAAATCCTGTTATAAATCTATCAAAATCGTAAATGTGTGCCTAACATAATGGCTGCTTCAATGTAACTCAGCAGCTACAATGTATCCTTATATTACTAAGGTCACATTATCTATTGTCACAATTTACAGCTCAAACTCCTGGGAATATGTGCAACAAATGATCACAGACAGGAAAGTGTTGCAAATATCTTGCACTGCTTGGGAGGTTGGCTAAAACCTGCTATAGAAATCAAAGGACGATTTAAAAAAAAAATAATTATAAATGGTTGAAGTGTTGATAAAAAAACAAAAAAACAAAAACAACTATTTTCTAATACTACAGAACTGATTAAAAAAACTTTTATGCTTTCACGTTTTGCACAAGGAGTTATTGATGGTTCTTTCTGGGGAGGTTAGTATTGGTTGGTATTTGAGCTAGAGTTGTACACACAAGGAAATAGGTGCCTGTGATTGTATGATCATCTACCCCAGTGATTTTCAACCGGGGTTCTGCAAGCACCCCTCAGGGGTTCTGCGGCCGCCAGGAGGAGAGAGCTGGGACAACTCTCCCATGCTGTCCCAGGCCCGGCGACACCACCACATAGCAGTGACCCGGTGGCTCCAGAGCTCAGCAGCAGCAGCGCCCGGTCACAGCTATCCTTCCTCTCCCTGCCGGTGCCAGAAGTCGCGTCAACTTCTGGCTCACAGCGGGGAGAGGAAGGATCAGGCAAGAGCGCGCAGCTCCCTTAAAGAAAGAGAGGTGTGTCAGTGTCAATGTCAGTCTCTGTTTGTCACTGTAAGTGTAAGAGTGTAAGTGTAAGGCCCGTAATATAGTGGGCGTGCTTGCTGCGCCATGCGCGCGCGGCACTTATAATTGGCTGTGGTTAGCCAGTCATTCTATGCTAGGGCCGCTATGGGCCGCTATGCGCACGCACGGCAGTGAACGTGGAGCTGGCCGATAGGGGGGAAGACTGTGAAAACTATGTTTTCGCGCCCCTACCGCTCAGTCTGTAATGTGCGTATGTGTGTGCGTGTGTGCGTGTGTGCGTGTGTGCGTGTGTGCGTGTGTGCTTTCTGTAGGATTTGTTTGCCTTGGTAAACCTGTGGCTGTTTTTAATGGGTTTTGGTGCTTTCACTAGATAACCCTCATATGTTGGATTATGTAAAAATCATTTTCGGCGCCTTCCTTCTGCGCTTTTCCCTGCATGAGCTGACAACTGAAATGAATGATGGGCTTTGAAAAGATGACAGAAAAGACACCGGGGAAGATCCAATAATATCAGCAAAACTATGCGCAGGTATCACACTGAATTAACCCTTTTCGGGATGGTTTAGTGATGAATCCCTCCCTGAATCCTTCCAAGCCTGTCGCTCACAGCAGCACGGACCGTACACACAAAAAGTGTGCGTCACGTGCACGAGCGTTCGCACAGGCGCGCGCCCACTATATTACTGGCCTAAGAATGACAGTGTCTGCGTAAGTGTGTCAGTGTCTGCGTAAGTGTGTCAGTGTCTGCGTAAGTGTGTCAGTGTCTGCGTAAGTGTGTCAGTGTCTGCGTAAGAGTGTCAGTGTCTGCGTAAGTGTGTCAGTGTCTGCGTAAGTGTGTCAGTGTCTGCGTAAGTGTGTCAGTGTCTGCGTAAGTGTGTCAGTGTCTGCGTAAGAGTGTCAGTGTCTGCGTAAGAGTGTCAGTGTCAGTGTCTGCGTAAGAGTGTCAGTGTCTGCGTAAGAGTGCCTGCGTAAGAGTGTCTGTGTCTGTGTCTGTGTATGAGTGTCTGTGTCTGCGTAAGAGTGTCTATGTCTGTGCAAGTGTCTGTGTAACAGTGTGTGTAAGTGGAAGAGTGTGTATCTGAGAGGGGGAGTGTGTGTGTGTGTACTTTAAGTGAAAGAGAGGGGGAGTGTGTGTGCGCAAGTAAGTGAGAAGGGGAGTGTGTGTGCAAGTAAGTGAGAGGGGAGTGTGTGTGTGGGACCGTGTGTGTGTTGGGGGGGGTGAGAGTGTGTGGGGGGAAGGGTCTGTGTGTGTGGGAGAGTGTGAGGGGGGAGAGAGACAAGGGGAAGGGGGGGAAGAGAGACAGGAGGTGAGGGTTGGGGTTTCCCAGAATTTCAAAATCGAATTCTGGGGTTCCCCAACCAAAAAAAGGTTGAAAACCACTGATCTATCGTGTATACTGTATGTGCCTCTACTATAGGAAACTTTGGTGACAACCTGAAGCCTGAGTCCAGCAGTCATTAATTGGACTTAAACAAATTCTCTAGTTTTTATTTCCTTGGAGAAACATTACTAGAAAACATATATTTTTTAGAAATGGCCACCATGGCAAAGAAGAGCTTTATATCATAGCATCATCATTACAACTACAGAGTTACTGCAGAAGATACAGTATATATACGATTTATTATTAACCACTCATGTGCTCTATCTATGGGCCACATACGTACTGTATTTTACACTGCAAACTGGACACAATATGCAAATTGCTTCCTAGTGACTGTTTGACATGTTGTGTCTATGTATCAAAGTTATTTGCATCAATTTTGCTTGCTGGCATTATTAAGGGTGTATGAAGAGTAGTGTTTAGGGCAGGTAGGGGAGAAGTTGGTTGGAGAAATTACATAATGAGATGTTTCAAAGATAAAGTCAATCAGTAGTGCAGTTTTGTGTCAATTAAATCTGCCAGGTCAGGACTGTTACTAACCTCTAGCTTTATTTAGATAAAAATAGATATGTACATTTTAGCAATTGAGTTACAATGCTTATTACTTTCCCCTTATTGTGCCTCAAGAACCGAACTGTTTATGAGAGAGCACTATTACATCTTACGCCCGTAACATAGTGTGCCGCCGCGTGCCTGTGGGAACGCGCGTACACGTGATGCACACTTTGTGTGTATGCTGAGCTGTGAGCGACAGTCTTGGAAGGTACTGTGTGTTTGTGTGCGTGTATGTCTATGTATATATATATGTATATGTACTAGCGTATGTAAATGTGTTTTTACCCCAGCATGAATTAGGGCCGTTATATACAGCATGCGGCCGTGCGGCCGTGCGTTCCTATGCGAACGCGCGTGCAAGTGCCGCATGCTTTCCGTGTATATAGAGCCGGGAGCTGCAGGTAGTGTATATGCGTGTATGTGCATGTATATGCGTGTATATGTTGTGTGAGTGTAAGTGTAAGGGGAGTGAGTGTAAGTAAGATTTTTTTAAATTAAAAAAAAGTTTAATAATTTTTTTTTTGTGTGTGCATACATTACACACACACACACACACACATATACATACATTTGAGCGCAGGCAGCAGCGCGAAAAGATGAATTTCTTCATTTTCGCCGCTGTCTGTTGGCTCCCCTCTCCCTGCCGTGCACGCACGCTGCCCTTCTACTGTATAGAAAGGCTAACTAACGTCAGCCAACTAAAAATCCGCGTGCGCGCACGGCGTAGCACGCGTCCGGCACTATAGAACGTGCCTAAGGATGTATTTTATTTATTTTACTTATAAATCATACAGAAAATCTTTCTAAACACCACCTACATACATATATACATACACAAACATACATACATACATACATACATACATACATACATACACAAACATACATACATACATACATACATACACAAACATACATACATACATACATACATACATACATACATACATACACAAACATACATACATACATACATACACAAACATACATACATACACAAACATACATACATACATACACAAACATACATACATACATACATACATACATACATACATACATACATACACAAACATACATACATACATACATACATACACAAACATACATACATACATACATACATACACAAACATACATACATACATACATACACAAACATACATACATACATACATACATACATACACAAACATACATACATACACACATACATACATACATACATACATACACAAACATACATACATACACACATACATACATACATACACAAACATACATACATACATACATACACAAACATACATACATACATACATACATACACAAACATACATACATACATACATACATACACAAACATACATACATACATACATACATACATACATACATACATACATACATACACAAACATACATACATTAACAGCGGCGGTAGCGGAGCGAAAACTTTCTTTTCCCAGTTTCCCCCCCCCCCCTGTCGGCCGGCTCCACGCTCACTGCCGTGCACGCGCGCGGCTCTATTATAGAAAGGCTGACTAACCACAGCCAACTATAACTGCCGCGCGCACGCACGACGCAGCAAGCGCGCCCACTATAGAACAGCCCTTACGCTATCTTTACTGCAGAAAACCCCTAACCTGCAGAAAACCCCTAACTGCTAGAGGAGCCAGCAACTCTCTGTCAGCAAAAGGGTTACATTCCAGGAACTAGCCATCCCCCTTTACTGTCCTGTAATACATTGCTGCCCCTAACTCTAGCTAGAAGAGACAGGGGGCCATATTTACTAAGCGCTGCTATTCCACAAGACACCCTTCCAGCGACAGGAGACATCTTGTGGTCCATTGAAATGTAAATAAGATGCCTTATTGCACAGCATCTCTTAGTAAATATGGTCCGGTTTGTAATGATCTTTCTTGGGTGCTTCCCCCCTTCTCTCGTAACCATAGGTAATACTGTGAGGGAACTGTGAAGGCAGAGAGGTGATGGGCTAGGAGCTCCCTGTCTTATCCCTTAATAGGTACCTACAAAGATAATGATGTACTTATAATGTTAAAAACAAGAGCATCACGCACCTATTTCAGCAAAGCTGATGATTTCATAGGCTAGATCACTGTCTGAGCCAGAATCTCCCTCCACTTCTCTTTCCTGTCCTGGCAATTTTACAGAAGAGTCTTCCTCCGACCTAACGCTCAGCCTCCGCAATGCCTGGGCTAGAGTCTCTCTGGACATGGTGTGTGAGATGTTTGGCCGTTGCCTGAGGTGAAGTTTGCTCAGGATGTTCTGCTTGGCCAACTCCAGCAGTATCTCCTTCTCAGTTTGGGCTTCCAAACGATGGCTGAACGTGCTACAAGCTGAGCAGACTGGCTCTCCCAGGGATGCCCGCATGGCGACCAGCAAAACTGGGATGAAGATTCGGGCAGTCATGATGCCGTCTGCAGAGAGGGAAATAAATGGGGGAGCGTAAAACAGATTGAGAAAAACACTGGAGATAACTATTGCCTGTTAATCAGTGACAGAGCTCACAACCTATTCCCTGAACATAGAGATTTTAACCCGAACAGTGTGGGTCTTTAGGTGACCGATCCTACAGTGTAAAAGCTTACAGTGTGATGGAAGCATAATTGCTTCAAGATGGAGAACTTGTATGCAGCATCTGAACTAAGGGAATGGATGCTGTATGATTGCGAGAATATCTAGCCTTCTTGGTTTAGCTTTTAGACAAACATCATCAGAAAGAGATAAAATGATGTCAAAGTCAACATGGGGCACTGACTGGGAAACTTTCCTCCCCAGAAAGCAAACCCACCAAATTACCATCTGATTTCCATTTTCCCACGACAGGTAATATCAAACCTGAAAAATCCCCTGAGAATCTGTTAGCAGCTCTGGTTGGGACAAGCGCCCATCATGTTAAAAGGAATGAATTGCACCCATTCACCAGTAAAACCCGGGGAGTTGATGCCTTTGCTCCCTTGCTTCCCTCTGCTTTTGTCAGCGGAGTTGTTTGAGCTTGATGGGAAAAAAAAAAAGCAAAATCCAAAGTGCAACGTTTTCTATTCCCTTGCCTTTAAAAAAAAAATTAAAAAATAACCAAAATCACTGTGTTTCTACAGTCTGTAAACAGTGCTGTTTGCAATGACCTTTGAAGGCTTAACGCATTCTATGCTTTACATTTGCAACGTCACTGATTTACTCTTTTATCGTGGCAGCAGATTGTGTTTAGACACCTGCAGCTTTTTCTTGCATATGCCTCTTCATACAGTTCAGCAATCAAAAAAAAATACATATAAGCATATTTAATAATGCCCTCCGCAAAAATAGAAGATCCTTAAAGGTGCATTTCGATTCCAATAAATGATCTATCTTACAAATTAACTCCATGGGGTGAGCCTTTAAAGCAGATTACAAAATTATTTATTTCTAGTTTTTTGTTTTATTTATATTCTTATTTTAAAGGACCATGCATGCAGCAGAGCAGCGGTGCGTAAACTGGGGGGCGCGAGACTGCCTGCAGTGGGGGCGCGTGGTTTACAGAGGCCCCGCGTGCTTCCCGAAGGCACTTAAATTAAGTGCCGGGGGAGCAGCAGGGCCTCTGTAAACCTTTATTTACCTTGGCTCCACACGCGTTGCCATGGCAACGTGGCGTCAAATGACGCCGTGAGGTCATGTGACGTCACGTTGCTATGGCAACGTGATGTCATGACGCCGGAGCCGAGGTAAGAGGGGATGAGGGGGGGGGGCACGGGGGTGATCAGAGGGGCGCAGGGAAAAAAGTTTGCGCCACCCTGCAGTAGAGTGTTCACATGGCAACTCCTGCTGTCTGTACTAAGTTGCTCCACCCAATCAGGCAGCACCGAGCTGTGTTCCATGCTGACTTGAAAGAGACTTATCAAAAAACAATGTCATATCAAGAGCCTCCAATTTAAGGCTCTTTGAAGTCCAATGATGTTACAAAGTGTAATGGGCTCAGCAGTCATGTTAACTTTGGTTTGAAAATCAATGAGTAACAAAGATTCAAAGCAAAGAGAGGTGAAACCAGACCCCATACTGCTGGGGTGAGCAACTCCAGTCCTCAAGGGCCACCGACAGGTCAGGTTTAAGGATATCCCTGCTTCAGTCAATGACTGAGCCACTGATTGAGTCACCTGTGTTGAAGTAGGGATATCCTGAAAACCTGACCTGTTGGTGGCTCTTGAGGACTGGAGTTGCCCACCCCTGCCTTACTACATAATATGGTGAAGAAATCTTAACAAATAAATTAATAATCATGCAGCGGTAACTGCACCATTAATGTGTCAAAACTAATTTCTACATTTGACAAGTTGTCAGATTTATTTTGATTATAAAGCTACCAACTTCTGGAAGGCTCATTTGGGACTGGGTTTAGCAAGCTAGCAATATATTAGATCTATCTCTGGGGCAGGAGTGTGCAAACTGGGTGGCGCAAGATATTTTAAGGGGGACGCAGAGGGCACCGAGAGCGTTGGCAGAGGAGGGCAGCTGGAGAAGAGGACGGAGGGCCGCCAGAGTCAAGCAGGGTGGCAGAGGAGTTGGACGGCAGGGGCGAAGAAGGGTAGCAGAGGACAGCCAGGGAGGAGCGCGTCCTAGCGGTCCGACCTGGAAGTCTTCACTGACTTTTGGTGTCTGACGCTGCTACAGCGCACTCCTCCCCAGCCATTCTCCTCTGCCCCTCTGCTCCGCTCTGGTGACCCTCTGTCATCTTCTCCCAGCAACCTCCTCTGCCACCCCCCCCCCCTCCTCCATTCCTGCAGTCGTCCTCCACCGAAGACAGGTAGGCATTGTTGAGGGGGTGAGAAGAGGAAGTCATGAGAGGAGGAGAGGGGTGAGTTGAGGAGAGTGGTGAGATGAGGAGGTGATGAAATGAGGGGTGAGATGAGGCAGAGAGGAGGAGAGGGGTTAAATGAGAAGGGATGAGGAGAGGGGATGGATGGGAGATGAGAAGAGGGGATGGTAGAGAGAGGAGTGGGTTGAGAGAGGTGACGAGAGATATAGAGGGTGAGAGGACGATGTTGAAAGATGCAAGTATTTTTATGTATTTGTATTCACATTTATATTGTATAACGATGAATAAAGTTTTTTCATGTGATTTGGATTCCATCAGGCAGGGGGGGTCGACTAATATCACGTATGAAATGGGGGGCTCGACGTAAAAAGTTTGCTTACCCCTGCTCTAGGGGACTGCCCTAAATATGTTGCCTGTGCGTAAGGATCCGTCATCGCTGCCCCTTCCGTCGCGCTCCCAACTTACCCAGACCCACGATCGGTTGTCCTGCCTCTGCTGCCTCCTGCAGCACATCTCGCAGACCAGCCATTACCAGCTTACCTTCTAGGGGCGTGTGCAGATCTCACTCGGCACTAAATGCCGTCCCCGCTGGTCCCGCCTCCAGGCATCGCTCACGTGGTGACATCACTGTCGCGCAGCGCACACCGGCTATGCGCGGCACCCACGCACGCCATCAGCCAACCACAGCCATGCATACTAGGGAGTATGCTTCCTCCTCATTGGCCTGTCCTTCCTATATATGCTCAGCCTGCCCTCCGTGACATTGGCTGAGCATAACCTTGTTTATGTGCGCTGTGTTCACTGCAGTCCTACCTCCTGTCTGAGCCTTGCCTGTCTGGTCCTGTGTTGCCTACCTTGCTTGTTCTTTGGATTCCGCATTTCTTTGTTCCTGACCCGGCTTACCAACGACGATCCGTACCTCTCCGCTCCTGACCCCGGCTTACCCACAACGATCCACACCACTCAGCTCCTGACCCCGGCTTACCCACAACGATCCACACCACTCAGCTCCTGACCCCGGCTTACCCACAACGATCCGCACCTCTCCAATCCCGACCTTGGCAAAAGTACCTGCAACGATCCGCACCTCTCCAATCCAGACCTCGGCAAGTATCACTGACAATACTAAACTCTCCTACCCCTACCCGGCAACCTCGACCAATCTACACTCCAGACGCGGCCTCGCGGTCACGCCTTGTTTGTGGTGAGCGCATCGTTACACTGTGAAAAAGAAAAAATGTGAACAAGCGCTAAAGATTAAAACACCAATGTGACAAGTAAAAATACAAAATATAATGGCTGCCTAGTAATACTTCAAACAATCCAGGAGGAGCAAAATATAGGGAAATAAAAACAGAAAACAGTGCAAATTTAAGTGCAGACGTTGAGACTCTGATGGAATAATAATGACAATATCTTGGCTCTGTCGGTCTATCTACTCACAAGATGTAAGTGGTAAGTATGCAGTTGGCAGATTGGGCTGCCACCCCAGGTAGTAGCTGTATATTGTGGATATCCCTCCAGGCTTATCTCGTCAGGGTTACCATGGTGTACATATGGGAGGAAACAAAGCTACATAGCGCGATCTGTCTTTCCAAAAACTTTATAAAATGAATATGAGCATATAAAATGTGCACTTACAATGTGCCAGAATTAAAAATGCATTTATCACAATCACAGTGATTCTAGGGGGTTTTATCCGATCTCACCGCCTCCTCTCTGGCTCTGGATGTCAGCCGTCTGCAACCTGGAACGCTCAGCTCCGTTTCTCCTCCGGCGCGTGTGACGTCACTGCTCAGTGGAAGGTACAGCTACGGATCCCTCACTAGACCAAAACACCACTCTACGCGTTTCGCCCAGCGTTCGTCCTGACGAAGCCATTGACAGCTTGCTGAGCTGGGCGAAACGCGTAGAGTGGTGTTTTGGTCTAGTGAGGGATCCGTAGCTGTACCTTCCACTGAGCAGTGACGTCACACGCGCCGGCGGAGAAACGGAGCTGAGCGTTCCAGGTTGCAGACGGCTGACATCCAGAGCCAGAGAGGAGGCGGTGAGATCGGATAAAACCCCCTAGAATCACTGTGATTGTGATAAATGCATTTTTAATTCTGGCACATTGTAAGTGCACATTTTATATGCTCATATTCATTTTATAAAGTTTTTGGAAAGACAGATCGCGCTATGTAGCTTTGTTTCCTCCCATATGTACACCATGGTAACCCTGACGAGATAAGCCTGGAGGGATATCCACAATATACAGCTACTACCTGGGGTGGCAGCCCAATCTGCCAACTGCATACTTACCACTTACATCTTGTGAGTAGATAGACCGACAGAGCCAAGATATTGTCATTATTATTCCATCAGAGTCTCAACGTCTGCACTTAAATTTGCACTGTTTTCTGTTTTTATTTCCCTATATTTTGCTCCTCCTGGATTGTTTGAAATACATCTTTCTACTTGGAACCCTGGAAACAGGTTCTACCAGAGGGTTTGAGCAGGGTTTATTATTTGAGCACTAATATTAATTTTTTATTGCACTTGCACGTATCACTATTGTATATATTTAAGTTGTTAGCGACTTATATTCACTTATTCACAATATGCCTAGTAATACTGTCAGTACTAACAGAAAATACTTGGAAACAAAGAAAAAAACCTGGCGCCAAAAGTTCAATGGATAATCCTGTACTCCTCAGGGGATCAGCACACTTGCTTGACAGGCCATGTAAGGGAAAAACAGACACAGATCATAGTGCAACTCTGCAGGGTTAAAACAGGTGTACACTACACATACAACATAGAGACTCCTAGTGACTATAAAAACTATTTATTAAATAAAAAGAACTATGCCATAAAATGGTAGGACAATCAGGAACACCGCTGGTCATCCAGGTGGGAAAAATCAGAGCCCTACTTACAAGCAGCAAGGCATAAACTCGCAATGCAACATAGAATCCTCTTGGTGCTGATGATATCTTAGCAGAGATGTTATTCCTGCTGCGCCACGACTCTCGTGCTGACCCTCCCTCCAGGGGTTACCAGGAACAGTGACAATGACGGAGGCCCGCTCGTGGGGCACACAGCTCTACTCCACGTGAGGCCGCTCTCCTCACTTCCTCCTCCGGTTCCACAAGCTGTCTCTGCGCGCCAGCGCGCGAGTGTGCCCGTGCCCTTAAAGGGACAGTACGTGCGTCCTGTATGCCAAGGACTAACAGCTGCAATGAGGCTCCAATCGAACCAAGTGTCCCAAAATAGTCCAGTACCAAAGAGGAGGAAGTGAGGAGAGCGGCCTCACGTGGAGTAGAGCTGTGTGCCCCACGAGCGAGCCTCCGTCACTGTCACTGTTCCTGGTAACCCCTGGAGGCAGGGTCAGCACGAGAGTCGCGGCGCAGCAGGAATAACATCTCTGCTAAGATATCATCAGCACCAAGAGGATTCTATGTTGCATTGCGAGTTTATGCCTTGCTGCTTGTAAGTAGGGCTCTGATTTTTCCCACCTGGATGACCAGCGGTGTTCCTGATTGTCCTACCATTTTATGGCATAGTTCTTTTTATTTAATAAATAGTTTTTATAGTCACTAGGAATCTCTATGTTGTATGTGTACTGTAGACCTGTTTTAACACTGCAGAGTTGCACTATGATCTGTGTCTGTTTGTGTTTTTTCCCTTACATGGCCTGTCAAGCAAGTGTGCTGATCCCCTGAGGAGTACAGGATTATCCATTGAACTTTTGGCATCGTTACACTGTGATACAGTACCAGACTTGTCTGCAATGTGGGAGCTATGGTAGCAGGTTCTGACTCAGGCATTATAGTTCCAAAGTTTATATCCTGGTACAGAAAAGAAAAGACTCCCACACAAAGGCTATAATAAAAAAGAAGTCTTTATAAACTGGGTTACGGAAGGAGCTGGTTGGTGTTATTGTTATCCCATGAACAATTATAAACAATTACAAAACTCCTGTGGCCCCTGGTACACTCAAGACCAGTGGTCTAGCATTTATCCTAGAATGTATATCCCGTCATGCAAATGGTGTATTGCATGAACAGGACCTTGGGTGCATTACAACAACTTGAGAACTTTGACACCCTGGAGCAGACTCTTGAGTACCTGCGTTGCCAATATCCTGAAAGCCACGCCAAGGTACGTAGACCCACACTAGCACAGTGGCAAGAGCTTCTGGAACACACGCATAAGCTAAAACTAATGTATAAAATGCCACTGGGGCATCACCCCATCACAACTACCAACAGAACATTTTTTACCTGTAAAACAAAGACTGTTTATAAAGTTCACACTACAGCCTTCTATGGTTTACTCACAATTCTCTCTTTCAGAATTATTTACCTGCTTCCAGCCTCCAATCCTGATGTTCCCTGATCTGCCATGGGCTTCACCAAGGCTTCCAGCAACATATCTCCTACAGCTCTGTCGCTTATCTGGTTCTCCCCTGGCTTATGACTGCAAGCTCAGCTTCCTTCAGCACTGTCCTAGCCATTGCTGTGTCCCTCAGCCCTCTGGCACTTGCCATAGAAATTCAAACATTGGTGGCGCCTCTCCTTCTAGTGCTCTGGAGACTTGTGACCCAAAACCAACAAAGAGGGTCTGTTACAATACATTATCTAAAAGAAAACTATTCTCCTGTACTATGTACAATTATTCTTCATTCACTTGTACTAAAGACTGATACTAACAAGGCATGCTTGGGGTAAATGAAAATATTTGATTGCAGTGATATGATTGTAATGAAACTGTATTGTACTGAACATTTCTTGATCAATGTGATGGGGTGTACATATCAATCTGACTAATCTCTGACAACATCAATGATTTACTATCCCACCTGTTTCTTTTGCTTCATGTTTAATGGGACAATCCATCCTAGGACCAAAGGGAGCTATGCCAGACTAATTTCATGTAGCAATTTATGTCTTTTTTTTAATCCAAATCAGAACCCTACAAGTATTTGTAATTTATTTTAAAGTTAGACTTGGGAGGGGTTTGATTACCTCTGGCTTCTCCCAATGTGTAATGTCACTGTGTGTTCAGCTGGTACAGTCAGTCCACCCTTTATCTTTATTTATTCTCTGATAAGGACGGGGTGGGATAAGGGTAAAGAAAACACTTGATTGACAAACACTTCCCCATCCAGAGCCCCCCCTCCCCCCACCCCCCCCCCGAAGAAATTCAACTTGTAATTAATTTCCAAAAACATGAAAGCAGCCAAATCTTTGCTGATAGCATTGTTAGAATTGTTTAACGAAACCACTTAGGCCCCGCCCACACAGCACGCTACACAACGTGCGCGTGCTTAGGTGCGCGCGCCTTCGTGACAGATGCCTGGCGGCCAATGGTAGTGTTCAGTATTGAAACTACCATTGGCTGCGTAGTACGACGTCGATGCTGCTGCAGTCTTTTCAATCTGTGATCTCCGGCTGCAGCAGCGTGACGTCAATTTCAACAGCCAATCAATGCCCAGACGTTTACATTGATTGGCTGCTGAAATTGTGGGGACGGCAGTGGGCATTGGGGTCGGGGCGGGGGACGGAACGGGGGATGGGGGTTTATTTAAAATAAATAAATAAAATAAAACTAGCTTCGGGGTCACGGACACACACCCAGGTCCTCGCTGCGCACACCCCCGGTCCCCACTGCACACACCCCTCCCCCCCCCCCCCCGGTCTGAAGGTGAATTTTGTTCACGCCCCCCACCGCGACCCAACTCCTGCAGCTTGAGCAGAAATCGCTAGGCTGCAGGAGCGCGCGGCGGAGGCGCGCATGGAAGCGCACGGCCTTAGCAGGCAGTGTGAGCCCGGGCTTAGGGGCCTATTCTCGTAGCTCCGAAGTGTGACAAACCACTGCTAATGTGCCCTTTAGGAGCGGATTGGCGTGCTTTTATATACTGTAAACCCTTCTCGCATGTCCATGTCGAAATGGCTTTTTTTAGAAGCGGTTTCACTCTGGCTCTGCCAATCAGATCGCTTTGCCAAAAAGCCTCCAACTCCCATTTTTTGCCTAAAACTGCTATTCTCTCATAGCTTCATTATGCAAACCTCTTTTAAAATCTCACATTTTTTCCCCCGCCACCTCAAGGGTGGCCAGATAGCCTCAATAGACGAGGTTTCGCATTCTAAGGCTGTCCGTCACAAATTTGGGTTATGCGGTGGGAGTTTTCAAATTGAAAACTCCACCGGCGGCAAAGTGCAGCGTTGTCGCTGCGACATTTTGCCAGCACAACCCAAATTGACATTTGGGGCTACAGTCGCGTGACGCGAGCTGGTTCTGCCAATAAAGACGAACCAGCTCTGTGACGCGGTCGTTACATGCCCCCGCCACGCCCCCAAACGCCGAGATCTGGCTCCTGCAGTTTGAGCACAGGTCGCAGTGCTGCAGGAGCAAGCGGCGGGGGCGCGAACGCTAGCAAGCAGACGTAGCAGCCTGTCTGAGCGAGCCCTTACAAGTCACAGTAGCAATTTCTTGACTGCAGAACATGAACTGACTTATTGTACATGTTATTAAGTATTCTATATGAATTTTAGCCATTTTACACTAAAGCTTAACTCATGATGTACATTGTAGAATAATTTTGTCCACTAGAATAATATTAATACACCACAAAATGGTACATAGAAACTTGCAGCCCCACTAATATTACTAATACTAATAAATAATAATAGCAATGCATATTATATTTAATAATAATACTAATAAAACCAATGCTGCACATATAATCTTTGCAAGTACAAGCTCCTGCACTATGTATTTGTAACGGGTATTCCCTCTATCCCAATCACAGATACAGTGTGTGTGGGTGGAAACCTATGTGTTACCAGGTGTGGTGCATATACCTGTAGGTTCACAAGAGGCCTGAGCCTCCGCTTGGTGGGAACCTGGGGTGAGTCCGTCAGCTCGATCTGATTTACAGTGCCTCCACCTGTGCAGGATTCTAGAAATGTAGAAGGTTGCCTACACAGGACCCACATATACAATAAGAACATACAGTACACGAGGATGTATATAACCAGTTTATATATATGCAGGCAATAACACACACATAACATTCCCCATAGGGAGTAACTCCACAGTAACTCAGTCCTCACAGTGTTTCTCACTCCACTAGGAGTGTACCTACCCCCCACCGTTTATCCCCACACCGTGTCCAGGGCCTAACCCCTTTGTCCCGTGGTCAGCGCTGCCACTATGTGTAAGGATAATGATTATGGTATATGTTGATGCACTTATGGGGGTACCTGCCGAGCGCTCCTGCACTCGGGCCTGCAAGCAACTTCGCAAAGGATCTGTCGCTTGGTGATTCCATCTGATCCTGTGTTTCCTCGCACAGGGTCCGCCAGGGGCGATCCCACCCTGGTGATAGTCTCTGTCTCTGGGGCACAGACTTGAGCCCAAGTCTCTTTTCAGGAAGCGCAGCGTCCGCTGTGTCCCTATCTATCACTGGTACTACTGTGACAGGGTCCCTAACCTAGGGCCTGTCCCTGTAGCACCACAAGCTGGGGTGAGTGAGAACCTACTGCTGCGGCCGAGTTTATTCAAGCATTTGCCCGTTCTCTGCCGCAGCAGTAACCTGGTGCGCGCCGGAGGGTGCCGGGCACGCGCCGAAGCAGCGGAGGAGCGCCCTCCGATCGGGGCTTTCTTCCTCCCGCTGCCGGGTCCGCCGGGTCCCCCGGAACCCCCTGCCGCCGTCCCCCACATCGCGGGACACCAGGGCTCCCTCGGGGAGCCCTGGACGCGCATGCAGGGGGCGCAGGCACCCGATGACGCGTGACCGCGCATCGGTGACGCGCGGCACGCCGAGGGGATGCCACTAGCAAGCCGGGAAATCTCCCGGCTTGCGGAACTGGCCGCACTGCAATAAAACGTGTCGCCAGTGTATCTGGGGCCTAGGGGGTTATCTGGCCTAATGCAGTGGGTCACAGACCCTTGCACTCACCTCCTTCCCCTAGCTCTCCTGGTTCAGCACTGACTAGCGTGGGCTCAGCGCGCGAAATGTATCAAGTCAGCCTCTCTGCAGAGAGATCCTAAGCCCTATTGGCTCCCTGGTGTCACGTGGGGTGCACAGAGGCTCATGGGACTCGTAGTCCCTGCTTAGAGCCTTCCCTGGTAGGCTAGGGTTTCGCGGCTCTCCTCGCGCTTTCCTCGCGCATGCGCAACTCGTCCGGCCGCCCGAGCACTCACTGCATATTCACGAACTCATTCGCAATAGCGGCGCCCTGCACGGGAGCCGCCGGGAACCTCCAGAGCGCCGAAGCACTCCTTGCATGGCCCCCACCCTCCAGAAGTGCCGGCGGGTCTGCCGAGTGACCCCCGGCAGCGGAGGTAACGAGGAGAGGGGTCGCGGGACAGAGGGGACCTGGCTACATCCTCCCCCTGGTAAAAACCCCAACGCCCTCGCTTGGGATACAACAGAATATAACTATGTACAGAAGTTATATAATGAAAATTATATAATAAAAATTGCAACAATAAATGCGATCTTAACTTATCATCTCTAGATCAGATTGCACATTTCAGTGAACATCACAATGACGGACTGCATTCTGCTGCGAGCCCACTGCTGAGCCTCATAATGGGGTGCCCCAATTTGATCATAGGTTACCCGGTTGGGAGGGTACCTTATTCTTAGGCTTCTGCGGAGCTGTTGTTCCGCAACTCCCTCTGGGGAGTAATAAGTATAGTCCTGAGTTTCAGCCTCTTCCCTTGAGGGGAGAAATGTCTCTGAAAAGTCTCTGTTTGGCACAAAGCACGGGCTCTGTGGATCCAAAGGCTGGTCTGTTGGTGTCACCGTAGTAGCCGTTGGCCTACGGGGCCCTTTACCCGTAGATCCTCCGGGAGATGCCCCTCCATTGGGAAAATCCCTTTGAGAGGGTCCTTCCATGGGATCTTCCAGAGTCTCAAGATTGGTAGGGTCAGGTACAGTCTCTTGGCCAATCTCTGAGGAATCGGACTCACCGTTGAGCGGTGTGGCCAGTATCTCTGCTTCCTCATTTCCACTTGTGGAATGGGGAGAAGATGATTACGGTGCCATACCTTTACCCGGCCGTCAGTGTCTTTGATGCAATAGACCGGGAGGCCAGGCATTTGAGATTCTATTTCATATACCCCGTATCTCCATCGGTCAGCCAATTTATGCTTGCCCGTGACTCCCAGATTGCGAAGCAACACAGCGTCTCCAGGACGAAGTTCCCGATATTTGACCTTATGGTCGTATCGCCTTTTATTGTCAGCATTCAGCTTAGCTGTGGATTTCTCAGCCTGTTGGTACGCCTGTTGTAAGCTGTCTTTGAGTCGTTGCACATATTTGAAATGGGTAGCATTGTGTATCCCATCCGTCGATACTCTAAGATGTACATCCACAGGCAGTCTCGCCTCTCGCCCAAACGTGAGGAAGTATGGGGAGAATCCAGTTGACTCGTGTCGGGTACAATTGTATGCATGCACCAGGGCCTCCACGTGTCGACTCCATTCAGTCTTCTGAGCACTCTGTAGAGTACCGAGCATGTCCAGTAAGGTTCGATTAAATCGTTCGGGCAACGCATCTCCTTCGGGGTGGTACGGGGTCGTTCGTGATTTGGCAATGTCCAGCATTTTGAGCAGTTCTCGGATCAAAGTGCTCTCAAAATCCCGACCTTGGTCTGAGTGAAGGCGGTTTGGAAGACCGTAGTGCACAAAGTACTTCTCCCATAATATTTTTGCCACCGTGATGGCTTTCTGATCTTTAGTGGGGAAGGCCTGGGCATACCAGGTGTAATGGTCAGTGATGACCAGCACGTTGGATATTCCTCGACTATCAGACTCAATGCAGAGAAAATCCATTCACACAAGGTCCATGGGGCCAGAACTTTTCAGGTGGCCCATAGGTGCTGCTCTAGTAGGCAGGGTCTTGCGTTGGACACACCGAGTACAACGGCGACAGTGTTGTTCTACGGCCTCTCGCATCTTCGGCCAGAAAAAGCGGTCTCTGACCAACCCAAAGGTCTTCTCTACACCAAGATGTCCATGCTCATCATGTAGGGACTTCAACACCATGTATTGCAAGTTCTTAGGGAGGACTAGTTGTCGTCTATTAGGGTGGTTGTGGTATTGCACCACTCGATAGAGTAAGCAGTTGTCTATTTCAAATTTGTCCACTTCCCGCATGAGCAACGTGACCAAGTCCTTGGGAGCACGCTTCAAGAGAGCTGGATTCCTCTTTTCAACTGCTTGCCTAATAATACTAACTACAGGATCCTGTATTTGGTAGTCCACTAGATCTTTCCACCGCAGCACTTTGTCATGAGTTATATTCATTCCTTTCAGTTCGCAGTAGGCTGTGGGGACGGCCTGCGACTGGCATCCCAAGGAATCTGCAACCTGTAATTCGGAGAAGGCCACTAGGTCGTTGATGATGGCGGCAGTGCTACACATAATTCGCACCCCTGGCCCTGGGAGTTCTTCCCATTCCTCATCATCTGGAGTAGCACTTAGCCCTGGTCTTCGGGATAGGGCGTCAGCTCCTACATTCAATGGCCCCGACTTATACTTCAGGGAGAATTGGTAATTGTTTAGAGCTGCCAACCATCGGTGCCCTGCTGCATCCAATTTGGCCGTGGTATTGATGTACGTGAGGGGATTGTTATCCGTCCTTACCTCAAACATAACACCGTACAGGTAGTCGTGAAGTTTTTCCGTGATTGCCCATTTGAGAGCCAGGAATTCTAACTTGTGGACAGGGTATTTCTGTTCACTGGGTGTCAGACTGCGACTGATGTAAGCCACAGGGCGAAGGCCCTCGGGGTTCTTCTGGTGCAAGACGGCGCCAAAGCCATTTGACTGACATCCACATGCAGAACGTATGGTTGTTCTGGGTCAGCATACGCAAGCACCGGCGCTTCGGTCAGACTTTTCTTTAACTTCAGGAAGGCCCGTTCACACTCAGGCGTCCATTTATCGCCAAACGGTTGATGGGCCGACGTGGCCTTCCTTCCTGTATCTTCGGGGTATATCTTCAACAGATTGTTCAGGGGTTTAGCTCGACTAGAGTACCCTTCCACGAAGCGATGGTAATACCCGCAGAAACCCAAGAAGGATCGCAGCTCCGCTACATTCTCGGGACGAAGCCAGTTCACGACCGCTTCGACTTTGGCTGGGTCGGTGGCGATTCCTTGAGCTGACACGATGTGTCCCACGTAAGTCACCGAGGTGTGACAGAAGCGACACTTGTCGAGGGACAATTTCAACCCTTCTTTCCCAAGACGGTCTATCACTTTCAGCAATCTCTCTTCGTGCTCTTCCAGAGTTCTTCCGAAGACAATGATGTCGTCCAGGTAGACTAGACACTCCCGAGGGTTCATGTCTCCGATAGTCTTCTCCATTAGTCGTTGGAAGGTAGCAGGAGCCCCACATATACCTTGGGGCATACGAGTAAATTGGTAGAACCCCAAGGGACAGATGAAGGCTGTTTTCTCCTGATCCTCTGCGTTCATGGGTACCTGATAGTACCCGGATCGTAGATCGAGCACGCTGAACCACTGGCTTCCGTTCAGAGCACTCAGAATCTCTTCAATGCGAGGAAGGTTGTACTGGTCCGGGATCGTACGGTTGTTCAGAGTCCGATAGTCGACACACAGCTTTACGGACCCATTCTTCTTCCTCACCACCACTATGGGAGAGGCGTAAGGGCTCCGAGACTCCGTCAATATCCCAGCGGTCCCCATTTCTTGCAAGACGTTCCTTACATCGTCCACATCCCTAGGGGCGATGCGACGAGAACGTTCACGGAACGGAGTGGCGTCATTCAGTCTAATGATATGTTGAGCGCTGCGACTGCACCCCACATCCATCTCAATCGTTGAGAACACCATCCTTCGTTTATTCAACTGGGCTGTCAGCCGCTCTCTCCACTCAGTTAACAACGTCGACTCGCCGAAGTTGAAGTCCAAATCGACTAACCGCTCATTTGCTGCTGCCGCATTCACCTGGGGAGTGGTTTCCACATGGCTGACCGGATATATGCAACCCAGACTCTGTCCGGCATCAAGTTCCATCAGGAATGGAGAGATGTTCTGCACATACACGTAAGTTCGTGGAGGAACTTTAGTCGTCCACTCCCTGACTTCGGGTAGTACCCTATACCCTCTCTGAACTTCTTCCTCGGGGGTCTTCTCCAGAGAGAAGAGCTGATCATCCTCCTCTCGTTCGGGGTAACAGCACCAAACGGCCATTCTTTGCATTCCCCTTGGTAATATGGTCGTCAGTCCGCATTGACGATTGTAGAGATCCCCGTGACGCTCCAAGGCATATACCCGTTTGCACTCTTCTCGTAAGACGGGATCTAGAAGCGAATTGGCTAGCGGCAACTCGTTGGTCTCTTTCAAGTAGGCTCTGTTTACAGCTTGTACTATATCAGTATTGGTTCCCAAGATGATTGGATACTTGCACTGGTCTTGTGGCTCCGGGCATACCATTGCCGCCACATGCATGGGGTGTTTCTTGCCAGTGTTCAGTTGGAGTATTTCCAGTTGAACCCATGCAATCCCATCGATGGGGTACTCTTCATTACTTAACCCCGTAACCTTCATATGTTCGGCCGACCTCAGGGGGCAGTGTTTAAGGTGCTGGTCATAGAACTTGCGGTATATTATGGTCACTTGTGACCCCGTGTCCAGTAGAGCCGATGCGTAGATCCCTTCCAGTACAACAGGCACGATGGCCGCAGGGCCTACTTGACTGTAAGCTTCCCTTGGTGAGGCGTCATCACTGGGGCCGGAGTCAGAAGGGGCATCTTCGGTTCCAGAAGAAGGGGGTTCTGGGTCAGATTCCACCATGTGTACGCGGCGGACCATTGACCGGGCCGATTTCCCTCTATCGGGAGGGTTTTCCCCTGGATGGCCCTCCATTTCTGGACAGTTACTGGCGAAGTGGCCCTTCTTACCGCAGTTATAGCACAAAACCTCACGCCATTCCGGATGAACCTTAGACGGGGAAGGTGGTCTGTCGGTGGGTCTTGGCTTGTACCCCTTGGACGGGGCAGCCGACTCTTCCTTCTTCTCCATAGAGCCCTTTCCCTTTGAGACAGAGGGGCTCTTAGGTTTTGTGGTAGAGTGTAGCATTGCATGTGCTTCCTGCATTTTCACTTGGCGCAGCAACTCGGTGAACGTAGAGGGACCCCCGTCCATTATTTTGCTGCGGAGCAAATTGGCTATGGGGTGAGTGGGGCTTGATCCCCTTAGGTACTGCTTATGAAGCGCTTCATCCATCCCAGAGGCAGGTATCAGCTTACGATTGAGTAGGATTCCCAAGACTAGCTGCAGGCCGTGTATAAAGGCCGACAAGTCCTCTCCCTCCTTCTGATAAAGATTGAAGTACTTTGTCCAGATCGCTCCTTCATCTTCTGCTAGTCCGTATGCTTCCAACAGGAACTCCACCATCTCCAACGCCGTCAACTCTGGGTGTTGGTCCCTGTGGATGGTTACATTGGTAGAAGCGGGAGGCCTGAGACACTCCATGATACGCTGCCTTTTTACGGTGTCAGTGCACGACCATTCCTCCACGACTTTTAATGCATTCTCCCTCCAAAGGCCTATCCCTTCCTCCCTCTGTGGTGTTGGAAGTACTCCCGAGAAAGTTTTGAGTTTCCGGTAGCTTTGGGACTGTGCGGCCATGGTGATGGCTTCTACGAATTGAGGGAGTGTCACCACCATTACGGAACCTTCATTAATTACCGTACTGTCTCTGATAGGCCGGGAGTTCATCTCACGGAGGCCGGGTGTGGGTGAGGGGGGCGGACTGTCAGCCCAACTAGTGGCCCCCGTGAGAGCGCTTGGGGTAAAGGAGACTTTGGGTGGGGCGCGGTCTACCCGGTTTGGAGTACTTGACACTGGTGTAGTTAGTGGCCAAGTACTGGCGAACGGTTCATCGGGAACCTGAGTGGGACCCCTTGATGAAAACATTTCCCGTATGACTGGTAATTCCGAGTATATAAGGGGGTAACCTTCTGGTGGGCACTCGCGGGCTATCAGAGTGTTCGCGGCCGTTTCTTGGCATATGTCCCTCCCCACAGTGAATAATATGGTGCTCCTATTACAAGTAGAGTCGTACACCCTGCCACGGTGCCATACTTTATCTGGTCCTAAGAGCTTCCTCAGCGAGTCCCGGATGTCAGTTTCCGCCACTAACGCTGGGACGTTCCCTACGGCCACGACGTGACTAGGTGGTTCCTCGACGGAGGTGCCCACTCATGGACCTCTTGACGTGAGGGAATTACCATGTTGCTGATCTCTTATGATACTGTTTTGAATAGGGCACCCCAGGTCTGAATCTCACCAGCGCCTCCAAATGTAACGGGTATTCCCTCTATCCCAATCACAGATACAGTGTGTGTGGGTGGAAACTTATGTGTTACCAGGTGTGGTGCATATACCTGTAGGTTCACAAGAGGCCTGAGCCTCCGCTTGGTGGGAACCTGGGGTGAGTCCGTCAGCTCGATCTGATTTACAGCGCCTCCACCTGTGCAGGGTTCTAGAAATGTAGAAGGTTGCCTACACAGGACCCACATATACAATAAGTACATACACGAGGATGTATATAACCAGTTTATATATACAGTATGCAGGCAATAACACACACTTTCCCCATAGGGAGTAACTCCACAGTAACTCAGTCCTCACAGTGTCTCTCACTCCACTAGGAGTATACCTACCCCCCACCGTGTATCCCCACACCGTGTCCAGGGCCTAACCCCTTTGTCCCGTGGTCAGCGCTGCCACTATGTGTAAGGATAATGAGTATGGTATACGTTGGTGCACTTATGAGGGTTCCTGCCGAGCGCTCCTGCACTCTGGCCTGCAAGCAACTTCGCAAAGGATCTGTCGCTTGGTGATTCCGTCTGATCCTGTGTTTCCTCGCACAGGGTCTGTCAGGGGCGATCCCACCCTGGAGATAGTCTCTGTCTCTGGGGCACAGACTTGAGCCCAAGTATCTTTTCAGGAAGCGTCCGCTGTGACCCTATCTATCACTGGTACTACTGTGAAAGGGTCCCTAACCTAGGGCCTGTCCCTGTAGTACCACAAGCTGGGGTGAGTGAGAACCTATCTGGGGCCTAGGGGGTTATCTGGCCTAATACACTGGGTCACAGACCCCTGCACTCACCTCCTTCCCCTAGCTCTTCTGGTTCAGCACTGACTAGCGTGGGCTCAGTGCGCAAAATGTATCAAGTCAGCCTCTCTGCAGGGAGATCCTAAGCCCTATTGGCTCCCTGGCGTCACGTGGGGTGCACAGAGGCTCATGGGACTCGTAGTCCCTGCTTAGAGCCTTCCCTGGTAGGCTAGGGTTTCGCGGCTCTCCTCGCGCTTTCCTCGCGCATGCACAACTCGTCTGGCCGCCCGAGCACTAACTGCGCATGCGCGAAACTGATTCGCAATGGCGGCGCCCTGCACGGGAGCCGCCGGGAACCTCCAGAGTGCCCTGCATGGCCCCCACCCTCCAGAAGTGCCGGCGGGTCTGTTGAGTGACCCCCAGCAACGGAGGTAACGAGGAGAGGGGTCGCGGGACAGAGGGGACCTGGCTACATATTTTTTGGAGGGAGGGGGGTTGAAATGGGGGGTAGATAAAGTGACGGTCAAAGTCACAAGGAGATCAAACCAGAATTTGAACCAAGCTCTGCTGCAGTGTCATTATTTGCAGAGTTAGCGCAGTTACTCACTGCACCACTCCTTCCATGCACCATAGCAATGTGAAATCACCAGTGGACTTATTAAAAGTCACATATCCTAATTAGCTGCCTATTGACACCCTCATCAAACACTTCATAAACTAAGCCCTGCTTGTATGCCCTAACGTGGAACACAAATGTTCATATTTGACAATCAAATAAATAGGTTTTAACAGTGCAAAGGGCAAAGGTGCAAGTCTTTTAACCTTCTGTAGGTGTTCATCAACCCTCAACCAAAGTAGAAATATCTTATTGGTTACAATCAGTGCATATATACTTATTGACGTTTTCTATACAGTACTGTACTAAAGGTTGCATATTAATAACTACCTACTATAATCCCTACGCTCACACACATTTTTAACTCCTCCCTCTGCTCTGGAACCTTTCCATCCTCCTTCAAACATGCAACAGTCATACCATTACTCAAAAACAGCAAGCTTGACCCTACCTGTCTTTCTAACTATCAACCTGTCTCCCTCCTGCCTTTTGCCTCTAAACTCCTTGAACGTCTTGTATTCTCTCGATTGCTCCATTTTCTCAACACCTATTCTCTCCTAGACCCTCTAAAATCTGGCTTCCGCACTGCTTACTCCACAGAAACAGCCCTCACTAAAATAACTGACGACCTCCATGCTGCCAAAGACAGAGGTCATTATACTCTGCTCATATTACTCGACCTCTCTGCAGCATTTGATACCGTGGCCCACCCTCTTCTGCTTCACATTCTCCATACTCTTGGTATTCAGAACAAAGCTCTATCCTGGATCTCATCCTACCTCTCCCATCGTACTTTCAGTGTCTGCTATCACCTCCTCCTCCTCTATTGATCTCTCTGTGGGGGTACCCCAGGGCTCTGTCCTGGGACCTCTTCTCTTTTCTCTGTACACACTCTCTCTAGGTGACCTAATAACATCTTTTGGGTTTAATTATCACTTCTATGCTGACAACACACAAATATACTTTTCAACACCCGACCTTACACCTGCTGTACAAACCAAAGTTTCTGAATGTCCCTCTGCTATATCTTCCTGGATGGCCCTCCGCCGCCTTAAACTCAACATGGCTAAAACAGAGCTCCTCCCTACTACCTCCTTCCACATTACTGTTGGAACTACGATCATTCACCCAGTAGTCCAAGCACGCTGCCTAGGGGTCACACTCGACTCCTCTCTCACATTCGCCCCTCACATTCAAAACATTTCTAAAACTTGTCGATTTTCCCCCCGCAATATAACAAAGATACGCCCTTTCCTCTGTTGCTCGACTGCTAAAACTCTGACTCAGGCCCTCATTCCCTCCCGTCTTGATTACTGTAACCTCCTGCTGTCCGGCCTTCCTGCCTCTCACCTGTCTCCCCTACAATCTATCCTAAACGCTGCTGCCAGAATCACTCTAATCTTTCCTAGATCTGTCTCAGCATTTCCCCCCATGAAATCCCTCTCCTGGCTTCCGATCAAATCCTGCATCTCACACTACATTCTTCTCCTCACTTTAAAGCTTTACACTCTTCTGTCCCTCCTTAGATCTCAGCCCTAATTTCTCGTTATGCACCATCCAGACTCTTGCGTTCTTCTCAAGGATGTCTTCTCTCTACACCCTTTGTATCTAAAGCCCTCTCCCGCCTTAAACCTTTTTCACTGACTGCCCCACACATCTGGAATGCCCTTCCCCTCAGTACCCGACTAGCACCCTCTCTGTCCACCTTTAAGACCCACCTTAAGACACACTTGCTTAAAGAAGCATATCAATAGCACTGTGGATATTCTGAACACATGATACATAAAGCTTGGCCCCCTGCAGACGCACTTACCAGAACTCCCTCCTACTGTCTCTGTACGTTCTCCCTGCCTACCAATTAGATTGTAAGCTCCTCGGGGCAGGGACTCCTCTTCCTTAATGTTACTTTTATGTCTAAAGCACTTATTCCCATGATCTGTTATTTATATTATCTGTTATTTATTTGATTACTACTGTGAAGCGCTATGTACATTAATGGCGCTATATAAATAAAGACATACAATACAATACAATAACGCCGCAGAGAGGGGGAGAGAGAAAGGGGGAGAAAGAGTGGGGAGAGATGGAGGTGAACAGAGAAAGATGTGAAGAGTGAGAGAGGGGGAGTGAGAGAGAGATTGAGAGGGGGGAGAGAAAGAGGGGGAAGAGAGAGTGGAGGGGAGAGACAAGGAGAGAGAAAGAAAGGGGGGAGACAGGAGGGAGAGGGGCATAGGGGGAGAGGGAGAAAGGGACAAAGACAGATGGGGGAGACAGGAGGAGTGGGAGAAGAGAGACAATGAAGTGGCAGAGAATATGGAGGATTACAGCGAGTTGTGATCTCTGTGTTGGTGAATGAATATTGTTCATTAATGCTGTGAGCTATTTGTGAGTGTGCCTTGTCTTCTGGAACTCTTGTATGAAAGTAGAGCTGACGTTTGATAAATGGCCAATTGTTTGCTGTCCTTTAATTGTATGGTCAATGAATGATGTTTGTGTTCTCATTATTCATACAGATGTAGCAAGACTTACACTCTCCATGAACTGGGCCACAAGGGCAGTTTCCCTGAAGAGATAATGCTGCAAGGGTCCATGCTTTTGATTTTTTTTTTGTTATTTTTTACATAGGTTTGAAGCAGGGGATTTCCGGGGCTGAACCCCATTAATTTCTGGTTTGGGGACCCACTGCTTCCTGAGATTAAGACATCCGTAGGGGATGCCAGTATCTCCTACAAATTAAAATCTCCTGCGGCAGGGCCCATGTGATCGGGACATTGAAACTGCGCCAAGATACTGGAACACCCTACAGAGGTCTATCTCAGGAAGCAGGGTGTCCCCAGACCGGAAATTAATGGGGTTCAGCTTAATAGACCTCCTGCTTCAAATGTGTAACACCCCTATCCCCACCCGGCTGCAGAAGATAGGGTGTACATGCAATCAGTCACTTTCTTGCACTGCAAACAGGATTTCTACCTGCTTCAGCATAGAGTTGCTCAGCCAGTGAAACTTTGTCCCAGAGCTTCCACAGTGGATCCAGGCCAAGCTGTAGTGAGGAGTAGAATAAGTAGAAAAGGGCGCCAGGAACTTATAAAACAGGATGCTTGCTTTTATTGTCAGCAGGATCAGCATACCACACAGCATAGACACCTTTGCCTGCAGTTCCTCCCAGGACCCAACTTAATCCTTGACAGGAGTGAAGTAGGCTCAGCCCCAGGTCCTTACTTAAACATGGCTATAGCCCTGCTCCCTGCAGCATAGGAACCACCATGCCTGCACCAGGCACCTTGAACAGGATCTCCACAGAACTCACTCTCTAGGGTGGGTCCCCACCTCTTATACCCAAGGGGTGTCAACCTTTCCCCTTCTCTGTCTCTGGGCAAAACATGCTGTAGCAATCTGTCACCCCACCGGTCACATGGCCTAATAGAACTGTCCTAGCTCTGAGTCATACCTCATGTGCCTAGGATCTGCAACATTGTATCCTATCTCTGAGCCAGCTCACATGCAGGACCATGTGTAATGGTTTTAAACCCTACGCTGCCAGAGTGCAGCCCTAGCCTGCATGCTAAAATGGGCCTGGTTTTAGCAGGGGGCTACATATGTAATAAATAATCATTTAAAAAAGCTTAATTACCACGCTAGCTAACCGCTAAGGTAATGAAAGGGTAAACCTGCCACCCACCCGCCCTACCCCCAAATAAACATACCACCCTCTCTAGACTAGTGCCCAATATCTTTATTATACAAATGTGGTTAATAGTGGTTTTGAGGATTAACCAAAATAAAATACAGATATTGACCACAAAAAAACATAAAAATTACATTTTAAACATAAAATCTTTGATTCTCACTGTGGCTAACTAGGCTCTCTCAATGGCGAACCTAGATAGCCACATTGGCAATCAATATAACAGGTAGTCCTCGCTATCCAACGTTTCACTTTACAACGAATGGCATATCCAATGCTTTACAATGCAACCTTATGGGACATTTTTCGATGCCGGAATGCGGTATCCGATGCATGAATGTGTTTTCCCACGCTCACCCCCACTGATTAACATGGGACTCACTTTACAACGGTTTCACAATCCAACGCTACTTCCAGAACAGATTCAGTTGGATAAACAAGGACTGCCTGTAAGCTATACATTTTTTTTTTAAAAAGAACATTAACAATATTAAAATACATTAATAACCCCATTTCATTACCTTAGTGGCTAACCGCTAAGTTTATGAAACCCTCCTACCACCCGTCACTGGGAGGCCTAACCACACACCCTGGGTCAAGTACCCTCTTCACCCAACAAAACACCCCCCTCTCCCCACAACCACCACCACACAGTAATGGGCAATAGCCCTATTAGCCAAATATAGCTAATAGCGCTTTTGCACATTCCATAGCATACAAAATAAAACATTACAATCAAATACAAATTACATCACAATAAAATAAGAATACAGTCACTAACCATTTAATCCATTTATTGTCACTGTGGCTACCTACTGTATGCCCTAAACAGGGGCACAGATAGATTGGCAATCATGTACACAGTATAGTAAATAAAAGTAGTACTTCCCCTGCCAGGATGAAGAGCGTTCTCCTCCTCAGCAGCACCAACATCCAATAAAAGGCCGATGCCCAACCATTAAAATACATCAACTGTTCAGTAACACCTTAATTATTAGCGGGTAGAAATATAATCCAACAATTTAGGTGTCCATTGCATGGTCTAAACATGTGCCAAAATTCATGTATTGCCAACATGTGCCAAAATTCATGTATTGCCAACATGTGCCAAAATTCATGTATTGCCTAAACTAAATACTTCCTTATACGTGCATTTATCACCACCTTCACTTTATTTCAATATATTTAATTGATTTCACTATGAGTTGTGCACTGTGTTTTCTTTTCTTTGTAAACATGTATAGTCCTGAATATCGTGCCATGATTCTGTGTCTTAGCTGTACTTTTTGTTTGGGCTGCAGATAAGAGAATATTTGTGTAGACATTGTTACTATAGGTTACTGTATGTGTACAGAATGAAATGTTTAAGTAGTGGAAATGTGTTAATTATTCTAACGTGTGTCAGTGTGTGTGGTACAGATAGTGTGAGAATCTGTGGCACATACACCAACAAGAGGGGGTGGGGGGAGTTACAGTCCCCCTTTAGTATATTTTAAAATGGGTGCCTACCTAAAATGTGCCATTTCTCCTAAGTGTTAATTAGTTGAAACCACCCTAGAGCAACAGCATGTATGTATTTGACATGGCAATGGGAGTGAGAAAATGTATGCTACGTTAGTGTTTATATTTCTTTGTACAGTATATGACTTTCTTAATTGGGACACTGTACTTCTGTTATTGGTGTTCTTATCTGCTCAGTGACCAAACAGGCGATCATAACAACGCACTACCTGTTTCACCAGGACTTGGTTTTCCTCGGCAGAAAAACACACGTCGCACACCCCTTTTAGATGCCGCTTGAGGGGTGGAGAAGTCGCACCAGCTGCTGGAGCCTCAACTTCTGATGCTTCAGAGGTGTGCTGCTCTCTTTCCCTCTCTTCCTGACAACTCTTCCCGTTAACCCCTGAAGAAGCTCGATGGAGTGAAAAGCATAGGGTGGAGCCATACAGACACTAGAGGACTATCCAGAGGCTGGAGGATACTTTGGAGAAGATTCTAGCCGAGATTAAGTCCAACCTTCCCTAATAGCAACATCTGTTTACTGTGTACGGCCGTCGCAACAGAACCACCAGTGGAGGAAGCAGTGCTGTTTCCCTTTCCAGATTCTGACCCTGGGTGGTCCCAATGCCTGTTATTGCTCTATGTTTGTGAGTTTAAAATCTCTTATTTTTATTGCACCTAAAAGCAATCTGCACCATTTTTTTCTGTGTCGTTTTTGCATGTGGGATCTCTTCCCCAAATTGTCTATTCCTTCCATTCATCTGATCCAGACGAACGCCATCACCTAGGTGTCCGGATTCTACATTGAGTTGGTCACTCCTAATAACCACACTGCTTCAAACACTCACATACTGTACCATGTGAGCACGTTTCTTATAAATTATTCATCACTGCGCATACATATAGTTGTGAGAAAAAGAAAGTACACCCTCTTTGAATTCCATGGTTTTACGTACCAGGACATAATAACAATCATTTGTTCCTTAGCAGGTCCAAAAATTAGGTAGATACAACCTCAGATGAACAACAACACATGACATATTACACCATATCATGATTTATTTAACAAAAATAAAGCCAAATGGAGAAGCTATGTGTGAAAAACTAAGTACACCCTTACTGCTTCCATAGGAATTAAGATGCTAAGTAGCAGACAGGTGCTGCTAATCAAATGCCCTTGATTAATTGATCATCAGCAAGTGTGACCGCTTTAATAGAGGTTTAGCAGTTTGCTGGTCTGGAGCATTCAGGTGTGTGTTAACACAATGCCAAGGAGGAAAGACATCAGCAATGATCTTAGAGAAGCAATTGTTGCTGCCCATCAATCTGGGAAGGGTTAGAAGGCCATTTCCAAACAATTTAAAGTCCATCATTCTACAGTGAGAAAGATTATTCAAAAGTGGAAAACATTCAAGACAGTTGCCAATCTTCCCAGGAGTGGACGTCCCAGCAAAATCACCCCAAGGTCAGACCGTGCAATGCTTAGAGAAATTGCAAAAAAAACAAGAGTTACATCTCAGACTCTACAGGCCTCTGTTAGCATGTTAAATGTTAAAGTTCATGACTGTACAATTAGAAAAAGACTGAACAAGTATGATTTGTTTGGAAGGGTTGCCAGGAGAAAGCCTCTTCTCTCTCAAAAGAACATGGCAGCACGGCTTAGGTTTGCAAAGTCGCATCTGAACAAACCACAAGACTTCTGGAACAATGCCCCAGGACAGACGAGACCAAAGTGGAGATGTTTGGCCATAATGCACAGCGCCACGTTTAGCGAAAACCAAATACAGCATATCAGCACAAACACCTCATACCAACTGTCAAGCACGGTGGTGGAGGGGTATTTATTTGGGCTCGTTTTGCAGCCACAGGACCTGGGAACCTTGCAGTCATTGAGTCAATGCACAAAGGTTAGTATGGAGCTGCTCACCTATTAAACCGGAGGTCCTTAAAATGGTAGGTGCAATGGGGGGTCAATACATATGTGAAAGAGAGTGAACGAAGAAGTTCAAAGGTACCCCTATGGATGCACTCTAGACCAAGCGTATATGTTTCTTAGGCTATAAGGTAAAATCCCCTATACCCGAAACTAAAAGGGAAAACGGCGCAAAAAACAAAAAAGTTTTAATACATATTTACAATTAACAATTACACTCAAATGGATAAAATATGGGTATGAACTAAACCCATAGGAGGAGCAATTGGAGTCAGAATGGGGAATTGTGTGGACCTTAGTATTCTCTTCAGTTACTTATGTCTGAGATTAACCCCTTCCACTCCTGCGTATTATTAGGACATATGACGCTCATGAGCTAAACACATTTCTTATGCATGTTCAGTAACCAGCATCAAGCAAAGGAATGATAACAGTGTCATATATAGCAGTATACAATATTTATCAGCGGTACCACACAATTCCCCATTCTGACTCCAATTGCTCCTCCTAGGGGTTTAGTTCATACCCATATTTTATCCATTTGAGTGTAATTGTTAATTGTAAATATGTATTAAAACTTTTTTGTTTTTTGCGCCGTTTTCCCTTTTAGTTTCGGGTATAGGGGATTTTACCTTATAGCCTAAGAAACATATTTGCTTGGTCTAGAGTGCATCCATAGGGGTACCTTTGAACTTCTTCGTTCACTCTCTTTCACAGTCATTGAGTCGACCATGAACTCCTCTGTATACACAAGTATTCTAGAGTCAAATGTGAGGCCATCTGTCCGACAGCTAAAGCTTGGACGAAATTGGGTCATGCAACAGGACAATGATCCCAAGCACACCAGCAAATCTACAACAGAATGGCTGAAAAAGAAAAGAATCAAGGTGTTACAATGGCCCAGTCAAAGTCCAGACCTCAACCCGATTGAAATGCTGTGGCTGGACCTTAAGAGAGCTGTGCATAAACAAATGCCCGCAAACCTCAATGAACTGAAGCAACGTTGTAAAGAAGAGTGGGCCAAAATTCTTCCACAACGATGTGAGAGACTGATAAAGTCATACAGAAAACGATTACTTCAAGTTATTGCTGCTAAAGGTGGTTCTACAAGCTATTGAATCATAAGGTTTACTTAGTTTTTCACACATGGCTTCTCCATTTTGGCTTTATTTTTGTTAAATAAATCATGACACAGTGTAACATGTCATCTGTTGTTGTTCATCTGAGGTTATATTTATCTAATTTTAAGACATGCTAAGGAACAGATGATTGATATTATGTCCTGATATGTAAAACCATAGAATTCAACGAGGGTGTACTTTCTTTTTCACACAACTGTATATATAGTTGACAAATCACCAAAAAATCTACTCGCCACACAAAAAAAATCTACTCGCCACCTAGTACCAAACGTGTGCTGCTTGGGCCAATAGGAGCTCGCCACGATGTTAAATCCACTCGCCCGGGGCGAGCAAATGTATAGGTTTGTCGAAGAGAGAGAGAGAGAGAGAGAGAGACAGAGAGACAGAGAGACAGAGAGACAGAGAGACAGAGAGAGAGAGAGAGAGAGAGAGAGAGAGAGAGAGAGAGAGAGAGAGAGAGAGAGAGAGAGAGAGAGAGAGAGAGAGAGAGAGAGAGAGATAAAAGATATCAGGATTGCGTCTTGTTGTGCTAAACAAAAAACAGATTGTAATATATATGTATTTGATGCAAACACCAGAATAAATCTAATTGTTGGTATTACTCACAATACTACCTAGTATTAAACATATGCAAATGATAGAGTGCTCAAATAATTAACTAACACATACAATGCCAATGGATACAAATAATAAATAATTAATCAAATAAAAAATGTTGTTTAAAAGGAAATGTCCATATGAATATAATTTAAAAAAAAACAATAATGTGACCTTTGTTGGTCTACAAAACTGTTTATCCGGATACTGACAGCCTTCTTCTTGGGCACAACAACCTCCCTTGACATAACCTAATAGAAAAAGACAAGAAAAAGTGCCCGATCCTCGTGTGATAACGTATATAAAATGTTATAAAATTTGGACAAGACGATTCAAAATTCACAAAAATCCAAGTGTTACAGGCATTGTATGAGTACAACTCATGCTCCAAAACTGCTGTGAGCCGCCGCAGCTCCGCTGGCAATGCTCTGGAATGACGTCACTACTCTTTCCTGGGTGGAGATTTGCCGGAGGACACTACAATGTGTAACACCACCAACAGGAAAGAGGAGTGACGTCATTCCAGAGCATTGCCAGCGGAGCAGCGGCGGTTCACAGCTGTTTTGGAGCATGAGTTGTACTCATATAATGCCTGTAACACTTGGATTTTTGTGAGTTTTCAATCGTCTTGTCCAAATTTTATAAAAAAATTATATACGTCATCACACGAGGATCGGGCACTTTTTCTTGTCTTTTTCTGTTTTATATATATATATATATATATATATATATATATATATATATATATATATATATATATATATATATATATATATATATGGGTGGGTGGGTTTACTGGCTATGCATCTTAACCCTGGCTGTGCTCAAAGCTGTGACCATGCAGCAAGCTTAAGTCTATAGGGAACCATTTTAAAAATGGTTTAGAAGCAAAAGGTGGCACTGTGTGCTCATTTGCATGTCATTTCCCAGAATCCCTTGCTGCAGTGGAAGTGCTGTGTGCTGGGTGATAATGGTGAATGTTGGGGTTGCAGACCTGTCTAAGACATGCAAATGAGCATACAGTAATATTTCCATTTGCTATATATATATAACTGTTTAATAAAGGTTGTACTCTGGCTGGCTATGTGCTACTGCACCTTAAGAAACTCGTAAATTAAGTCATTTTTTACAGGTGCGTCAAATGCTAATCTGCCAGTCCAGTTTTATGATTCTCTTTTCTGAATACAACAAAGTTGTTACAAATCCCATTTGAGAAAGAAGCATAGAATTTAATCAACCTGTTTTGCTGACGAGTACAGATTATAACCCTGCAGTATCTTAACTGTTTTTTTTATCAAATCAAATCTAGAGGTTTATCAGATCTGCAGGGATTAAAGAGAAATGGTGACAAGAGGTGCAAATCGCGATACATTTTGGGCCATCTTTACTAAGGTGTGCTATGCCATAAGACACCTTCTGGTGCTTGTGTCTTATGACATAGCACCGCTTTGTAGGTATCGGCCTATACAGGGTTAGACTGGGAGACAAAATTGGCCAGGGCATCAAAAAAGGTAGCACCCAACGAAGGATAAACTAATTGTAAATATACAGTATGTGTCAGTGCATAAACATTTGTCATGGCTGAGAATGTAATCAAAGTATAATTTAATCAGAAAGATCAACATATCACATATTGTAACCTCTTTAGTACTTTATTGACGTCCTGTGGATGTCATCTCTTATTTGCTTGTTTACCAGGTGACATCGCGTTTAATGCTCTCCTGGAGCAGTGAACGTGAACTGAAGTGGACCATATGGGAGAGAAGTGCATGAATGAGCGAATAGATTGTGGAATTGTTTCACTTAAAATATATTTTTCTTGAGTTTTTTATTTTTACTGGATATGCAAAGTTGGGATCACTAGGCAGTTAGAACACTTTTATATTATGATTTCCTAAAACATTTTTGGTGTTGGTATGTGAGGTGCACATTTTTGCTTTATATTCATTTAATCAGTTACTTACTCAATTTATCGTTTAAAAAAAAACAAAAAAAACATTTGTCTCTTCTTCACAGAATTTTTTCAACCATTATGGAAACGTATTCCCTACGCTTTTACAGGCAATTTAAGACAAATTTGGGGTGCCAGCTTGAGGTTTGCATGTAAAACCTTAACGAGTTCCACATTTATTTATTTTTTTACTCAAAGTGTATTGAAGTTTTCGGAAGGTAAGAAGGGGGGGTGGGGAGGGAGGGTATGGATTGGAATGAAAAAATATATATGTAGCCTAGTGCCCCTGGCTATATTTTTCTTTGGTTTTAACACTATAAGTTCTGATAGCAACAGGCAGTGTTGGGGTTAAACTCCTGCACAGAGGCCTAGCATGTGAGTTTCAGACTGGATATGATACAATGTTATTATATCCAGGTGCAGGCCTACTGGCAGTTTGGAGTGTCATACCTGGGAGGGTACAAATTGGGTCACATGCCAGTGGTGTGATGCCTGTCAGTACCTGGACCTGCCCGGTTATGGGGCAGGGTTACAAACCCTTTGAAGGTATAAATGTTGGCACTCCCCTAAATTGTGTTTGGCTGTCTTCCCTCCCTCTGTGGAGTGGAAGTGCTTCCATCCTCTGTGGAGTGGAAGTGCTTCCACCTTACCCCATCAAGGGGTAAGGTGGCAAAGCATGGGCTCTTTCGCCTCAAGGCCCTTGGGTCTAATCCAGGGAAGGAGGAAAGAGGGACCTGTATGCTGCAAGGCTCTGCTGGTTCAGAATAAAAGCAAGTTGTAAAGTTGCTGGTGTGGAGTGGATTACTATCAGAGAAGGTGCCTGTGGGGAGCTCTCCAGTCTCTGGCAGGAGCCTCACAGGATAGAGACGCTGTAACACGAAAGAACTGTCTAAAAGACTGACCTGTTGCTACTGTACGCCCCACTACATAGACGGAGACTCAGACCTCCTGCAGGAACCACAGGTCAGCTAAACAGCACCACAGCACACCCTGTAGCTACCAATCTCCCTTGGGGGGGGAGGTGTTACATATACAGCAAATATTAATAAGTGTAGCCGAGTCCCCCTACCCTGCCTCCGGTGAGAGGGGAACGGCTCCACTGTCTGGCCGGGCTCCAGAGCTCTTCGCAATCGGGAGTGTGGGGGCGGCCATTTTGAGTAATCGCGCATGCGCAGTGTGAGGTGGAGGCCATCTTAGAATGGCTCCGCATAGAGTATAGCAGAACTACATGTCACAGAATCCCTAGAGGGACTGCCCACGTGGGGCCGTCCCAGCCAATGGAATTCGCACAGGCAGGAGGAACAGGATAACCTCCACACGCGGAAAGCCTGCGAGTCAGTGGAGATGGAGGCAGCAACCTGGAAGGTAGTATCCAGGGAGCAGTGCTCCCATGGATTAGGCCTAGATCGTGCCCCCTAGGCCCAGCTAAGCCCTGAGTCACCCAGCAGAGTGTTGCAGGGAAGGCCCCAGATAGCGACTCTTCCCCTTTAGTACTATAGCAGTATTGTTGTACCGGTGACCGGACGGCCATGCGGTGCACTGCGGCCTGGGACCAGACCACAGGACCTAGAGACATTGTGTGAGACACTCTGGCTAGAGCTCGCACTGAGAGGAGGATCTGGACCCTTAGGAGACAGGGGATTTGTGTTGGAGGCCACGCTATGTGGGACCCGCTTTAATCCATTGTGCCAAGAAGCACCTGGGTACTGGAGTACCCAGGCAGGTACCCAACGTGCACCTACATCCACAGGGGGTAGCGCTACCTCACATTTGGGTGGGACTTACTGGAACAGGACACCAGGGGTATTGGTGGCACCGCACCCTCAGTACTTTGGGGGACCACCAAGTGTTGGGTCACTGGGGTTATATTGTTGGTACCATTGCTATCTGTTACATGTTTTATTAGTGTGTACTGTACAGAAAAGCTTAGCTATATACTTTGTGTGGTGTATTATTCTTTACTGTGTATTGGTTCCTGTGAGGGGTTATCCTGTCAACGCTGAGATCCCTCATAGGTGGAGGCGTTGCACGTAAGGGGAAAGAGCTTACCCCAGGCTGGCGGAGGCTTAGGCTTCCTGTGAGCAACAGGTACAGCAGCACATGTAGTGGCATAGGGAAAGGGGGCTACATAAGTATTTGAACCATTGCAGTACTGTAGCTAGCTATATGGAATATCACAACAAATAAGTGAGCAGGGAGTTGGATAGGATTAAATAAGGTACAGTAAGTGGTAAATACTATACATTATATGGGTAGGTCTTCCCAAGACAAGGATAACTATGAGCAGGTAAAAAAAAAAGGTAAGTAGGGAAGTATTTAAAAGGAGGGTAAAGCAAATTAAGAGCAGGGAGGAATTCTATATCAAAGGGAGTTTTATGTGAAGGGTGACTCCCCTGTTGTAACTGAGCCAGGGGTCCCAAACTCAGAGAAATCTCTTGCTGTATTGTATTGTATGTCTTTATTTATATAGCGCCATTAATGTACATAGCGCTTCACAGCAGTAATACATGTGGTAATCCAATAAATAACAGATAATATAAATAACAGATCATGGGAATAAGTGCTTTAGACATTAAGGAAGAGGAGTCCCTGCTCCGAGGAGCTTACAGTCTAATTGATAGGTGGGAGAACGTACAGAGACAGTAGGAGGGAGTTCTGGTAAGTGCATCTGCAGGGGGCCAAGCTTTATGTGCCATGTGTTCAGAATAGCCACAGTGCTATTCATATGCTTCTTTAAGCAAATGTGTCTTAAGGTGGGTCTTAAAGGTGGATAGAGAGGGTGCTAGTCGGGTACTGAGGGGAAGGGCATTCCAGAGGTGTGGGGCAGTCAGTGAAAAAGGTTTAAGGCGGGAGAGGGCTTTAGATACAAAGGGGGTAGAAAGAAGACATCCTTGAGAAGAACGCAAGAGTCTGGATGGTGCATAACGAGAAATTAGGGCTGAGATGTAAGGAGGGGCAGAAGAGTGTAAAGCTTTAAAAGTGAGGAGAAGAATGGAGTGTGAGATGCGGGATTTGATCGGAAGCCAGGAGAGGGATTTCATGAAGGGAGATGCTGAGACAGATCTAGGAAAGAGTAGAGTGATTCTGGCAGCAGCGTTAAGGATAGATTGTAGGGGAGACAGGTGAGAGGCAAGAAGGCCGGACAGCAGGAGGTTTCAGTAATCAAGACGGGAGAGAATGAGGGCCTGAGTCAGACTTTTAGCAGTCGAGCAACAGAGGAAAGGGCGTATCTTTGTTATATTGCAGAGGAAAAAGCAACAGGTTTTAGAAATGTTTTGAATGTGAGGGGCGAATGTGAGAGAGGAGTCGAGTGTGACCCCAAGGCAGTGTGCTTGGGCTACTGGGTGAATGATCGTAGTTCCAACAGTAATGTGGAAGGAGGTAGTAGGGCCAGGTTTGGGAGGAAGTATGAGGAGCTCTGTTTTAGCCATGTTGAGTTTAAGGCGGCGGAGGGCCATCAAGCATGATATAGCAGAGAGACATTCAGAAACTTTGGTTTGTACAGCAGGTGTAAGGTCGGGTGTTGAGAAATATATTTGTGTGTCGTCAGCATAGAGGTGATAATTAAACCCAAAAGATGTTATTAGGTCACCTAGAGAGAGTGTATACAGAGAAAAGAGAAGAGGTCCCAGGAAAGAGCCCTGGGGTACCGCCACAGAGAGATCAATAGAGGAGGAGGAGGTATTAGCAGAAGAGACACTGAAAGTACGATGGGAGAGGTAGGATGAGATCCAGGATAGAGCTTTGTTCCGAATGCCAAGAGTATGGAGAATGTGAAGGAGAAGAGGGTGGTCCACGGTGTCAAATGCTGCAGAGAGGTCGAGTAATATGAGCAGAGTGTAATGTCCTCTGTCTTTGGCAGCATGGAGGTCGTCAGTTATTTTAGTGAGGGCTGTTTCCGTGGAGTGAGCAGTGCGGAAGCCAGATTGTAGAGGGTCTAGGAGAGAATAGGTCTTGAGAAAATGGAGCAAGCGAGCGAATACAAAACGTTCAAGGAGTTTAGAGGCAAAAGGCAGGAGGGAGACAGGCCGATAGTTAGAAAGACAGGTAGGGTCAAGCTTGCTGTTTTTGAGTAATGGTATGACTGATGCATGTTTGAAGGAGGATGGAAAGGTTCCAGAGCAGAGGGAGGAGTTAAAAATGTGCGTGAGCATAGGGATTATAGTAGGAGCAAGAGGTTTTAGGAGATGGGAGGGAATGGGGTCAAGAGGGCAAGTGGTAGAGGGAGAAGAGGCGATCAACAGCGACACATCCTCCTCTGAACAGTGGAAAAAGAGTCAAGGAAGGCAGGAGGAGAGTTAGGAAGAGGTGTAGGATGGGAGGAAGAAACAGAGGGGATATTCTGACGTATGGATTCCACCTTTTCCTTAAAATAGTCAGCAAAGTCCTGAGCGGAGATGGAGGAAGGAGAGGCAGCTGAGGGTGGTTTGAGTAGAGTATCAAAGACAGAGAACAGTCGGCGTGGGTTAGACTTGTGCATGTTGATTAGTGAAGAAAAGTAGGCTTGTTTAGCTTGCGAGAGGGCAGAGTTGAAACAGGATAGCATAAATTTGTAGTGAAGGAAGTCTGCGAGAGTATGAGATTTCCTCCAGGGGCGTTCAGAGGAATGAGTGGAGGAACGCAGCATGCGCGTGTGTGAATTTAACCAGGGTCTAGGGTTAAAAGGGCGAGTGCGGCAGAGAGAAAGCGGGGCATGTAGATCAAGAGAGGAGGACAAGGCAGAGTTGTAGTTCCTGACCAGTTTGTCAGGGTCTGTAGCAGAGCTTAGAGAGGAGAGGGAGGAGTGTAACGTGGACTCAAAGTCAGGTAAGTGAATAGAGCGCAGGTTTCTGCAGAACCGGGGGGTAGATGGAGGTGGAGAAGGGGAGAAGCGAGATAGAGAGAATGAGATGAGGTGATGGTCAGAGAGAGGAAAAGGGGAAATGGAGAAATCAGAGAGAGAGAAGTTTTTAGTGAAAACCAGGTCTAAGTAGTGGCCATCCTTGTGGGTGCTGGCTGCAGTCCACTGTTGAAGGCCAAAAGAAGAGGTTAGAGAAAGAAAGCGGGAAGCTCAAGGGAGAGAGGGGTCATCAATGTGGCAATTGAAGTCCCCAAGGAGAAGAACAGGGGAGTCTGGGGAGAGGAAGAAAGAGAGCCAGGATTCAAAGTGAGAGAGAAAGGCAGAAGGGGGATGAGTAGAGGTAGGTGGGCGATAAATGATCGCCACATGAACAGGGAGAGGAGAGAAGATCTGGACAGTGTGAATCTCAAAGGAGAGAAAGGCAAGAGAGGGGGGAATAGGAAAAGTTCGGTAACGGCAGAGAGAGGAGAGCAGGAGCCCCACACCTCCACCCCTGCCATCAGGGCGCAGCGTGTGGGAGAAGGAAAGGCCACCATAAGAGAGGGCAGCTTCCAGAGCAGAGTCAGACTGAGTGAGCCAGGTCTCAGTTATAGCAAAGAGAAGCAGGGAGTGAGAGAGAAAGAAGTCATGCACAGAGAGGAACTTGTTAGAGAGGGAGCGAGCATTCCAAAGGGCACAGGAGAAAGGGAGAGAGGAGGGAGGGTGGCAGGGGATGGGTATGAGGTTGGAGGGGTTAACACCAGAAGGAGTAGAAGTTGTATGTGGGAGGCGAGGACGAGAGCAAGTAGAAATAAGGCAGGGACCAGGATTGGGGGAGATATCCCCAGAAGCAAGGAGGAGAAGCATGGATAGAAAGAGGATGTGTGAGGATGATTTATAGGGGTGTGTTTTAGTGCAGGGTGTATAGTTGTGTGGTGACAGAGGATGCAGGTAAGAAAGGAGTTCATGTGAACTGAGAAGTGGGGAAGAAAGGAGAGATGGAGATATATGAATAGGGTTAGAGACATAAGGAGACTGGTGGAAGGACGTGCATAATTTGAAAAATAAGTGAGGTTGCAGCAAATATAAAAAATAAAGGCGGCATCACAGCAATAGTTAAGTGTTGAGATGTGCAGTCTTAGATGATATCCTCTTTTCCAACGTAGATCAAAAGCAGGAATCAGAAGCAGTAGGTGATGTCCACTTTTCCACTTCTTTTTGAACTTCCTTTTTAAACTTCATATTCTACTTGAAACATTTCTACTTAAAAGCATATCTGCTTACAAGCATGGCTGCTAGCAGCAATGGCTGTTAGGAGTTTACTTATATACTTTTAGAAAGTCACCTGGTTGGCACAACAAACTTAATTAGCACATGCTGTAGAAGATATTAGTCTTCTTCAGCATGAGGAAGACACTGTGAAGATTGAGATAATGTGTGTGGCTCAGGCTATATGAAGACAGACTATCATCACCTCCATTTTGGTGCAGTAGCCATTTTGAGTGTTTGAATGTATGTATATTTGTATATGATTTGTGGATGATTGAGATCCTGCAGAGTATCGCTTCTAGATGTAACTCGCCCTTGTGTAATTCCTACGAGTCATGAAAGAAATTGAAATTGCATTCGTAAGAGGTTTTTCCTGCCTTAGACAATTCTGCTGACCTTAGGTTCTGTTATCTGACAGATACAGTACACACAGAGGGCTAAACAGGGTTACTCCTTAAGTCAGAAGGTTAAGGGGCCCACATTATGGTGATATGTAGGATAAGAATATCGCATGTAAAGCATATTTATGTATTAATAAGGATTTTTGTATAAGTCATCATATTGTTTTTTATCTCTAAGCCAGTCCCCTTAAAGGGCGTATTACTCATTTTGAAATGTATAAAAATGTGAAACCAAGCAATATGTTTTCAGAGGCATGAGTTCATTTTTGAATTCTCTCTCAATTGTACCTTGGTGCAGATAAACTCACGTTGATACTTTGAACCCTTGACTCATTGATTTTATTTCTACGCTTTCACAGATGGCGCCCGAATAGGGACCCAACACCTCGAGACCATTAGACCCCAGACGGAGCAGCTGCCTACATTACTCAAACGTGCACACTTGGAATAAGGTATGGATTTATCCTTTTTAACAGAAAAAGCCATTAGATTAATTGTTTGAGTAATCTGTAGACAGTTTGTTCTTTATGGGCAACCTACCTGAGTGACGGGACACCCTGTATCACGTGAGTTTATCAATATTATACTGATCAGGTATTGTTATTGTTGTTTTATATTATTGCCATAAACTCAGGTTATACCGTGTGCCGCTAAACGGCAGGGCCAAGTGAGGGCCCGGAAGGTATAATAGTTAATAAGGTGGAAAGTCTCCTAAACTTGGGGAGAGAACTATTGTTAAGGAACAGCAGGTAACTATTTTTTAATACCACTGGTCCTTAACTCTATATTCTACTTATATTATACCAAGTGGTGGGGCACCTTATTGGTACCCGATCGACTGGCGTTGATCGGGGATAGGTCAGATTATACTGTGTGTCGCTAAACGGCAGGGCCAAGTGAGGGCACGGAAGGTATAATACTGTAGTTATAAGGTGGAACGTCTCAAAAACTTGGAAAAAGAAATTTTGTTAAGGAACAACAGGTGACTATTTGTGTTAATATCACAGGTCCTTAACTCTATATTCTACTTATATTATACCAAGTGGTGGGCACCTTATTGGTACACGATCGACTGGCGTTGATCGGTGTAATGCAGGAGAATTATGGGGAACCTACATTCTCAGTCGCCAGCGAAGGGTACGTCCCTTGAAATTATGTGTGGACTTTATGGCAATAAAATGTTTTAAAAATGGATATTTAGTGGAGCAGAGTATATTAAATAAGAAGGAAAGGGAAACATATCAGGCTCTGTTTTGAAAATAGCTGCAGCATTAGTGGACCCCCCTTTTTCCTCATCCCCCTTTCCTCATCCCCTTTCCCTCACCTTTTTTTCACTGAAAGGTCCCAGGACTTGCATGTCTGTGAGGCATGGAAGTTAATTATTAACCTAGGAAGAAATGGCTTGAATTGAAGAATGTTAAAGTAGTTTTTAAGGAATGAATGCATTAATACTGCCTGGAAAAAAAAAGGGGACATCCTCTTTAAATGTTTTTTGTTTCTTTGTTTTTGTCTTAGAAAGCTCATAGTAACTAGTTTGAGGGCATAATAATATACATGTCATGGAGTGAAGTGTTTGTGTGTCACTCTGATAGTTATTGTATGTATGTATGTATGTATGTATGTATGTCTTTATTCATATAGCACCATTAGTGTACATAGCGCTTCACATTGTCACGTGTAGTACTAATCATAAAAATAACAAATAATACAAATAACAGATCATAATGATTTTGAATGAAATAATAATAAGGGTTACAATAAACCTATACCAAAAACAAAAACTAAAATGCAAAAAGCTACTTCCAATATGACAAAAATACACAGTGCAATACTTATATATCTCTTGTAAAAGGGTCATTTAAGTTTAACCCTTTTGTCAACGTGTATTAAGCCTGCTGCCATTTACAAGGCATGACAGTAGCATTTAAAATAAACCTAGGAAGCATTGTATGTTAAAATTTGTTAATGTAATGTTTTAAAAGAAAATGTAAAATTTGGCAGTTGTAAAAAGATTTCTTTACACCCTGACTCAAGTATGAATTTGTATTTTTTACTGTAGCACATTTTTGTTGTTCCTGGGCGTGGGAGATACTGTGTTACAATATTTAAATGACCTATTGATACAAATAAAATATGGAGTAGGATATAAGGAAGTTTTAAATTTAAATTGTATGTGCTGATTTAGAGGAGTCAGGATTAAAGCAAAATATAAGGTATATCTAGAACGCAAAGTTTTAAAAAGTAAATGTTTATTTTTTATTGTAATAATAATATTAGACATAAGAATGATTCTGATCTTATGGTGTAAGGAAGCTTGATACAGTTTTACCCTGGCCCACAGGATTAATGGAATGTTGAAGTTTTGTTAATTGCCTGTAGAAAGTAGAATGAATGTTGATGGAAGATAAACTCAGAGAATGTGTGTGTGTGTGTGTGTGTGTGTGTGTGTGTGTGTGTGTGTGTGTGTGTGTGTGTGTGTGTGTGTGTGTGTGTGTGTGTGTGTGTGTGTGTGTGTGTGTGTGTGTGTGTGTGTGTGTGTGTGTGTGTGTGTGTGTGTGTGTGTAAGAAAGATAAGGAATATGAAATAAATAGTAAATAAAACAAGATTTTTGTTTTATAGGAAGGGTTGCAAGATGGTTTTGTTTTTGTTTTTTAGTTATCAAGGTTTCTCTGTTCAAACTTATAATAGGAAACTAACGGTTTGTTTTCTTAAATACACTGGTCTTGTCTGATTTTTGAACAGTAGTTATCTAAAAAGAGGGAAGGTTAAAAGCAGCCAAGCGGGCTGGCCCCCCTCCTCCAGCTTAAAGAATGTACAAAGACCACGTTCCAGACATAAAAAGTTAACTAGAAGCTGAGAAAGAAAAAAGAAAAAATGTTTAAAAGCAGCTTAGTTATAATATGGGGAAAGAGAATGATATTGTAATTGATTTATTTTTGGACTGTGTTTGCAGGATCTGTTTTGGGTTTTTTATCTTATTTTTTGTAAAGTTCATTTTGCTCTGTATCAGAGAAGTGTGAAATTATGCTTATTTATTGTGCTTTCTGTTTTTGTATCCATTTTAGGATAAATACCTGATAGTTTATGGGCGTCTCCAAGCAACAGTACTGGGTACGTATGGTCTGCTGCACCAGTACGGGTTAAATTATTTCCCAAAGCTGTCCTCCCCAGAATTGGCCAATACCCACTCAGCAGAAATGCTTTAGATGGCATAGTCCCTATTATGGAGGAATTATTACAAGAAGGGGTTATAATCCCCACATGCAGTATCCAAATTACTTCTATGCAGAAACCAGTAAACACATTTCAATTCTGTTTGTTCCAATTAGGAGATGTTTGGGAATTTTTTTAAGATATTGTTAAAAGCTTACAAGCACATGATATGTCAAGGGACAATCACCGATTGTTGTATTTTTTTTTGAGATACCATGAAAAATTAATCCTGAATAGAGGTGTATGAGAAGTTCCATTTTTTAGCTCTAAGCTGCCTCAACTTGTATAGCAGTCAGTGTATACTAGAATCCAGCGATTTTTAATCGCTTTGTTCAACGACATATGGCAGAAGCCCAGAAAAATTTAGCTGGTTATACGCCAATATTAAGCAGCTGAAGTTTGAAATTGTTTTATTAATAATACAATAATATTTCATATGTATTTCCATATTTGAATAGTGTCAAAAGTATACTCAGTACTTCACAAAGCGTACGATATAAACGAGTAAGCATAAAGTCAGATAAGAAATAATTTTTCCTATAAAGTTAACTGCATACAGTATGTGATGCATTTTTTATAACTTTTAACCATTACCTCTCCTTTCCCTCCAAAAGGTGTCTCAATTTGGACCCTCATCTATAGCCTCTCATTTTAAAGAATGCAACTGTAGGCAATCCAGATTTTATTTTTTAAGCAGTAGCTATTGTCAAATTCATTGTATATATATATATATAAATATTTAAATCTCAAGCTGCTGATGTTTTAAATACCATCATCCTTTATGTCGAATATTGTTCACATGGCATAGGATTTGCATATGAACAAAAGAGAGGATAATATATATGATTTTCCATAACACACCTGTCTATATGCGGACTCTGCCTATTTTGTTCATTGCAACATTACCTTTGTTCAACGACATATGGCAGAAGCCCAGAAAAATTTAGCTGGTTATACGCCAATATTAAGCAGCTGAAGTTTGAAATTGTTTTATTAATAATACAATAATATTTCATATGTATTTCCATATTTGAATAGTGTCAAAAGTATACTCAGTACTTCACAAAGCGTACGATATAAACGAGTAAGCATAAAGTCAGATAAGAAATAATTTTTCCTATAAAGTTAACTGCATACAGTATGTGATGCATTTTTTATAACTTTTAACCATTACCTCTCCTTTCCCTCCAAAAGGTGTCTCAATTTGGACCCTCATCTATAGCCTCTCATTTTAAAGAATGCAACTGTAGGCAATCCAGATTTTATTTTTTAAGCAGTAGCTATTGTCAAATTCATTGTATATATATATATATAAATATTTAAATCTCAAGCTGCTGATGTTTTAAATACCATCATCCTTTATGTCGAATATTGTTCACATGGCATAGGATTTGCATATGAACAAAAGAGAGGATAATATATATGATTTTCCATAACACACCTGTCTATATGCGGACTCTGCCTATTTTGTTCATTGCAACATTACCTTGTGTGTGTTGTTTTGTTATTTATCCTTGAGCATTCCTGGCCGATATGACTCCATTCATACTGTGTTGTGTTTTGGTGCTGTCTACTCATTGCTACACATAGCAACATGTTACTTCATGAATATTCATGTAGAGAGAGATATACCCCTCCTCTTTACATTTTCCAGCATAATTATTGGATAGTTTTATTTTGAGTCTGTTTGGGAACTAAGTATTCATGTGATAAGCTGCTACTCTGCAGTGTTTTGTGGTGAAGCTAATTAGCATTGTTAGTATATTATGGACACTGGTCCCTCATGTTCTGATAGGGCTTTACACTTGTGTTCATACTAGCATTTTTGTTTACTGTATACTGTCCGTTTCATTCACATGGGGACTCTTTTTATGGTATATTAGTTGTCATTGTATGCATTTCGTCAGTTTTTAGCTTGTAAAAAAGTTGTATATGTTTTAGTTGTGTTATAGTTAGGTTTATGTGGATATTTCCCATTTGGTCTGTAATAATTTGATATTAGTGGTACTAGTTATTTAACTGGTACTTTATGTATATTTTACTGTTTACAATGAGTGCAAGCTTTAGGGACTTTTAGTGACAACCTCTTGTCACTTATCAGTGTTCTCTTATGATATTTCCCTATGCACCGCTGTTTTCTTTCTTTTGTAAGTTGGTGAGCAAGGTATTTTTGTGTTTATTTTATATGCGGATGCCAAGACAGTGGTGAAAAACAAAAAAATTGTGCTGATACTAAATTATAGTGGCTAAAAGCGCTCTCCTTGTGCTTTTATTAATGAAATGTTAACGTCTCTCCAAACTTAGGTGCAGCCTATACAGTCTACCAAGGAGAATACAAAGCAGCATCATCGTAAGAAAAAAGTGCCGGCACCACTGTAAACAGCTAACAAAGACAAAGAATCATCAAGCCAGCGTTTTTGACCAACAGTTAGTGTATCTAGGCACAATAATCCTAGAACATTTAAGCACGAGGAATTAAGACTTCAGGCAAGGCCCGGTCTTAAACGAACAATTTGTTTTTTCAGGACTCAATATTATTATTTTATGCTTTAGAGTGTGTTTTTAGATGTATGCCCCGCTAGGCAAGATCAGCCTACGCCATCCAGATGATGACAAGGGATGATCAGCTTTGAAATATTTGTAATGTTTATTGTTTTGTGGTCACATAATTTTGCAGACAACCATACAATCTCGCACAATGCTACACAGGTTAATGGGTCACAAGGGAATATATACAATGAATCCCTGCCATACTCTAGTGGCCCCCAATGATGTAAGAGAGAATTACATTTAACTCCTTGAGTAGGGATACCTTACATTAATGCCGAATTTAAAAAAAATGATGAAATGTTAATTTGAATTTGTTTACAGGGAACTTTTCTAAACGTCTAAACTGAATTCCACTGGTACAGTAAATGAGGTTCCTGTAGGTGGAAATTACACTGGGAGCAACAATCAATTTATGGGTCAGGTGTCTCCACCAACCAATGAAACTTGTATGAAAATGTATTTACAGCCTGGAACTAAAAATTTACAGGGAGGATGTGGCCTTAATTTTTCAGCTTTAATTAAGATAGTAAAAAGTGCTTGCACAAATTCTAGTTTACCAAGGGGAGTGTATTGGCTTTGTGGAAAATGGGCCTACAGAGTATTACCATGTGGTTGGACAGGGTCTTGCTATCTAGGTACAATTGTGCCTGCCTTTACAATGACTAAAGAATTACCCACTAGCAGGATCAGGAATAGCAGAACCACTTCCAACACACAGGGGTTGAAAAGTAGTCTATGGAAAGAACAATTTTGGGCTAGCTTATTTCCTAATGTAGGAGTGTAAACTTTCTTGCATTACTGTTATATGCACATGCCATACATTTTGAGCATTTAAAAAAGCCTTTATCCATCTTGGGGCAAACCCAGTGCTCTGGAAACGTTACATAGATGACGTGTTTTTCATCTGGTCTGGCGGTGTAACACAGTTAGAAACTTTCTTTTCATATCTAAACAACGATAGAAATCTTCAGTTCCCTTTTAAATCAAGCACAGAACACATTGATTTTTTTAGATTTAAATGTTTATATCACCAATAACACACTGTACACCAAAACATTATTCAAGCCAGTGCAGGCCAACACCTATTTAAGAGCCGACAGTTCACATGATCCACTGTGGATAAAAAACATCCCAAAGGGCCAGTTCCTCCGCCTGAGACGCAATTGTTCTGATATTGGGGTGTTTTCGTCTCAGGCTGAGGAACTGAAGTGTAAATCAATTAGAACCTTTCAAAGAGAGTAATGAATTGCTTTTACTAGAACCTACCATTAAAAAAAGATTGGACTAAATGGAATTAGAAATAGTTCAAAATAAACAAAGACAATTTTTCAGGGATAAAACTGATTATGACATAGGGTGTCAACGTACCTGGAATAAGAAATCTAAAGAGAGTCAAAACAACTATAAACCAGAAAGTAAAAAATCAGAGACTAAACACATACCATCAGCGATAGGCGAGAAAAGTACTAGGACCTACAGTATAAGGCTAAAACAGCCCCAAGAGGGAATGTCTCAGGTCCAAGAAAACCTAGCAGTAACATCTTGGTTCCAAGTCAAATAGCCCAGGTCCAATTACCTACACATAACAAAAACTTATATCTTCAACAGAAAAAAGCTAAAGAATGTTATGATGTAATAACCAAATCACAACAAGCACCAATTGTTATGAGTAATAAATATACTGTTCTTACTGACATCGAGTCAGGAAGTGAGACAGATAGTGTTTCATACACACCTTTACCTACCCCTGGAAACAAGACAAATTTCTCTTTTTTAGAGTGGAGGAAGGAAAGGGACCACATCTTTCCAGAAGTGGTAATTATAAAGCCGTATGTGGATCCCATACCACCTCTGAACTACAAAAAGAGAAAAACAGGGCTAGAGGAAGGAGAGGAGGTGTTGGTAGAAATCGAATAAGTAGGGGTAATTTACAGTCTAATGTATTTAATCTAAGTCAGTATCCCTTGACCAATTTGGAGAAACGCGTACTGGGCAAGGGACTTACCTTTGCTCCAGTGTTCGGTCCCAATAGTTTTAATCTATACATAGACGTCCATAAATTCGCCAGGAAATTGGCCCTTAAGAAGTATTTCATTAAGGATGCTATCTCCAATCAAACTTATGTTGATCAGGAAGTTAGAACTGATGTAACTCCATCCAATGGTTTCAAAAGAAAATCTACATTTTATCCCAGATTTGCTCAGGGACATCTAGTGAGTTCATTTGTCGATATGGTCACCAAGGATCTGGAAGATTCAAGTAGATCATACGAAATTAAAGGCGACAATTTGAATGTACAGGAAAAAGAGGCCTTGCAAAGATTAGAAACTAATGAACTGGTAGTAATAAAACCTGCTGACAAGGGGGGAGGTATAGTGGTAATGGATAGATCCTATTATTTAAAAGAGTCCAATAGGTTACTGGATGATAAAGCTACTTACCTCCCCCTCTGTAGTGATTCTTTGGAACAATACAAGGTGGATCTGGAGGCTCTGCTTGACGCTGGCTTGAAGAGTAAGGCTATCACTCAAGAAGAGGCAGAATTTTTGCTTTTTTATTTTATACCCAAAATACACAAACACCTCACTGCACCACCGGGTATACCTATTATTTCAGGAATTTCTTCTTTGTCTTCTAATTTATCACAATTTATTGATCATCATTTGCAGCCTATTGTAGTATGTGGTAGGTCCTATTTGAGAGACACGACCCATATCCTCCAAATTTTGCAGGAGTTGAGGTGGCAGCCCAATTTTATAATGGTAACCGCAGATGTAACATCACTATATACGGTCATTGACCATGAGTTGGGCTGTAGGGCTGTGTCTCAGAAATTGGAGTCAGCTTCTCATTTGACATCTGCCAGAAAACAATTTTTGGTTGAGAGCATTCGTTTCATTTTGACACATAATTATTTTACTTTTAATTCTCGGTTTTACAATCAGGTATGTGGAACCGCGATGGGCACCAGGTTTGCCCCAAGTTATGCCAATCTTTTTATGGACAGTTGGGAAGAAGATTTTATTTGGAACAACTGTCCTCTTGGGGCAAACCTGGTGCTCTGGAAACGTTACATAGATGACGTGTTTTTCATCTGGTCTGGCGGTGTAACACAGTTAGAAACTTTCTTTTCATATCTACACAACAACGATAGAAATCTTCAGTTCACTTTTAAATCAAGCACAGAACACATTGATTTTTTAGATTTAAATGTTTATATCACCAATAACACACTGTACACCAAAACATTCTTCAAGCCAGTGCAGGCCAACACCTATTTAAGAGCCGACAGTTCACTGTGGATAAAAAAACATCCCAAAGGGCCAGTTCCTCCGCCTGAGACGCAATTGTTCTGATATTGGGGTGTTTTCGTCTCAGGCTGAGGAACTGAATAGTTTCCAGAACTATCAAAGTCATGCAAATTTGGACCCTCCAGGCCAGCGCGACGTTTCTGGAGTTTTATCTGAAATTATCCTTAAAAGACTATGTTTTAAGAATTAAAAGAGAGGACTGCGAAGATTGAGATAATGTGTGTGGCTCAGGCTATATGAAGACAGACTATCATCACCTCCATTTTGGCGCAGTTGCCATTTTGAGTGTTTGAATGTATGTATATTTGTATATGATTTGTGGATGATTGAGATCCTGCAGAGTATCGCTTCTAGATGTAACTCGCCCTTGTGTAATTCCTACGAGTCATGAAAGAAATTGAAATTGCATTCGTAAGAGGTTTTTCCTGCCTTAGACAATTCTGCGGACCTTAGGTTCTGTTATCTGACAGATACAGTACACACAGAGGGCTAAACAGGGTTACTCCTTAAGTCAGAAGGTTAAGGGGCCCACATTATGGTGATATGTAGGATAAGAATATCGCATGTGAAGCATATTTATGTATTAATAAGGATTTTTGTATAAGTCATCATATTGTTTTTTTTTATCTCTAAGCCAGCCCCCTTAAAAGGCGTATTACTCATTTTGAAATGTATAAAAATGTGATACCAAGCAATATGTTTTCAGAGGCATGAGTTCATTTTTGAATTCTCTCTCAATTTTAACTTGGTGCAGATAAACTCACGTTGATACTTTGAACCCTTGACTCATTGATTTTATTTCTACGCTTTCACAACACCTTCATAGCATATTGAATAGAGGCATTACGGCTATTCATTTAAATGCATATTGGATATAAAATACAATGTTTCAGGCCATCTCTAGTACTTCATTAACAAACATTGTGCAATAAATACCATAACAGTGTCTGCTTCTAGATATTTTTTAGTCATTTAATTTGTATAACGCAGATAATATACAATACTACACATTGAACACTAGTCTCAATTCAGTTTTCAAGGCTGTTCCTCTCTTCATCCAAAAAATAATACTAAAAACACCAACATTTACCACCAGAAAGATACACAGCTGCCAGATATTTGATCTAACGTGTTTCACCTCCTGACATTTCTTTAATGGAATGTAACGCACATCAGGGAATCTGGTGATTTCGCCTCTGATCATATATTTACTCTTATTTATATGTCCTCATCCAGACCTTCACCAGTTTATATACTCCACATCCTAACTCAAAGAAACTTTAAATGTGCGTGTGAATGTCTAAGAGCGTGCTGGGGCATGAATGAAAGAGTGAGGATGTTCCCTATTTGTGGGTATGGTTATGTACTGATTGTCTGTGTTCATATGTTAAAGGATGTTAGAGGGTGTCAGACATTGACAGTGGACACAAGCTTCCAGTCATGGTTGCAAGTGGTTCAGGGATTTTGCATTGTCAGTTACTGCTAGCTATGGCAAATGTGAAAAATATTTGCTCATTTCAAAGTCCTTTTAAACAACATATGCAACAGTCTCCTATGTAAATATTGCCCATGCAGGAGTGACTGGGACACAAGAGGTAAATCTGCCTCTAAAGTATACACTGGCGACACACTTTATTTGAGCTTGGCTAGTCCCACGAATTCGGGTATACCCGGGTGTATTGAGGCTTGTGACTGTTTTCTGCCCGAGTGCATTGGGTTATTTTCCAAGCAGGGATTGAAGCATTTTATTCCCGCTGGCTGCAATACTGCACAGTATATATATATATATACTGCATTAAAATTCATGAATTTATGCCATCTGGTAGGGCCGCGAAGCATTGCAGCCTATTAAATCCTAATCATTATCATTTAACAGATCAGCCGCCCGTCAGCCAGGCATGAACCCAGGCTGGGAAGGCAAACGCAACGGGGCTTGTCAGAGGTGAGGAGCGGCGCATTCCAGGTATCTGCCAGGTACAAACTGGGCATTTGCTCTAATAAAGTGTGTCGGTGCAGTACTGTAATTTGGTCACCTGTAATCCTTATCTCTCTATCTGCCTATGTCCAAGATTCACAAAGTTCCGTCAGCCTCATTAACTTTACATTAGTCTAATTTAATTATAACGCTTTATTCACTGAAGCCAAAGAGCATGAAATGAATCAGGATGTACTCCCGTTGCAACACAGTAGTTGTCCTGGAACAAGATTGCATGTTTTCTCTGTTCTGAGGCTGCCAGCACTTTCAGTGTAAATTGCAACATTGTTGCTTTCACTTGTGGCTTCCCAGCATGTTGCCTTGGCAACACTCATCTGCTCAAATCTGAGATGGTTTGGCTATCCTCCCCTGCTAGATAGTACACCCCATGTCTTGTTCCTGCTTGGACAGGAAAGCATGCTTTCTTATTCAACCAGCAGCAATAGTGAGTATATGTACCTTTCACTGTCCCCCCAGAAAAGTTTATTTTTCACCTTCTTCCCACAAATGTTACCTGCCAGTCATTTTATACCTTCTGTATACCCCCTCCTATAAAAGTTACAGAAAATAGAAGGACACTGTGTGCACTTAAAGGAGATGAGTTTAGCTACCTGATCCTACTCACTTGCCACAGTGGGCTTGGTCCAGAATAGTGAAAAGTATACCTTACTGCTGGGAGATTCAGATCAGAAAGCGTCAGCTTCAAACAGCCACACTGCTGGGAGACAAGCTTCAGTACAACAACTTTCTGAAAGGTTAGTTACTACACTACAGCTTCAGACAAGCAGAGCCCCTGCACTCTTCACAGTAAATTTCAGCTCTACAAGGAGACAAGCTGCAGCACAGCTACACAGACTAACAGAGCCCTTGCATTCTACACAGCAGCTGCAGCACAGCTTCACAGAGCCTGCCGTTCTACATATCTACACAGTGAGGTCCAGCCATCAGACCTACCATTGCGCTACATCCCGACAGCTAGGGATACCAAAGACCACGCTCCGGGCATCTGCCAGGACACGGGACAGAGCCACGGACACCTGCAAGTACAGCTATAGCTGACTGCTGCAGGACACCGACCGGCACTATCTGAGGCAGTCGTCCATCGCTGATGCTGGTAACAGACCGCATGTCACACACATTGGCTATGGCCTACAAACATTTGCAGCATGGAAGAACTCCGACCCTCACCAGACACCACGCATGAGAGTGAGAACTCAGGCGCTGAGACGGCTGCACAACCGCAACAGACGCAGGAGAGTGTAAGGCCTAAGCGGATAGTCACACTTACACAGAAGGCCCACGCAAAATATGAAAATGCCATTGATGCACACGCAACAAGTTAGAGAAGGCCTGGGAAACTACTGAACTTGAAATGTCTAATTCTGCAAATATCAAGAAAAGCAGATTTAGCAAGCTATAACTCAAATTAAGTCATGCCATAGACTTTACAAAATGCTGTCACAGGCATATTTCACTTATCTGAAAAGGACTAACATGGAAGAAAGACTGCGAGAACGTGACCTACAAAAGACGATTGATCTGTAACGGGACGTATCATACAGACCGCTATCACGGAAGCCCAAGGCGAGAGAAAGGACCTCTTACTGGAGACTGCATCATAGCACTTCAGCACATCCAGACATTCAACAAGGTCAGCAAGCTCAGTGCAATCTAACGCAGCTAGCGCAAATGCTACGAAGGCGCGGGCTGCGCAGGGCCTCATAAAGCTGGAAAGAGGCATCCATGAAATTAGAGAGCCCGCATTGAAGATGAGGGGCAGAGGGACGCCACTATCGCTGCCGCTAATGCCACCACCTCCGCTGCTACCACCGCTGCTGGTGCTAACGCTGCTACTGTCGCTGCTGCCGCCAATGCCATTACCGCTGCCACCGAAGCCAATGCCACCACTGCTAATGCTGCCATTGATGCCGCTACAACTGCCGCAGCGTATGCGTGCAGGAAGGCTGAAGTGGAAACGAATTTAGAGGCCTCAAATAAAGAAAGGGAATCTGCCACAGCCCAAGCCAAGGTCTTAGACGCAGCCACAAGATATGATGGCGTGAGCAACTATACAATCGGATTGCTTCAGAGGATCCAGCCCAGAGCACTAGGAACTATGTGATGAACCACACAAGTATGAACGCCAGTTCACCATCTCTACCTAATGAGGAGGATATCACAGATGCCGAAGCTATGGAGAATCCACGGGAAGTTGGTGCTGCTTCTCTAAGGGAATAAGAAGAGGAAGGAGCGGTGCACTAAGGGAATACGCTACCTGGACTGGTTACAGCTACACCAGTGATCCACACGCTCGTCCGCATACGGATGCACTACAACAGGCTCACAATCCAAGTGCGCCCACACAGAGAAACACAGCTCCTAACACTAACCCTCAGTCATCGCACCTCCACCGCATGGCAGGATTCCCCCTAGCAACCATCATTGTGCAAAGAACCCACTCTGCACACATACCAAAGATGCACGATCAGCCCCACTCATCCTTGCGGTCCAACTCGGCTTGACTTCTGAACCTTTCTGGATATTGACCCCGGCTTACCCTTGACTCTGCGGACTTCTCCAACCCAGATCATGGCTATACGGACTTCCACAATTCTGACCTCGCCAACCCCAGACCACGGCTTAACGGACTTTGACCTTTCTGACCTCTCCATTCCAAGACCTTGTCAAGTATCAGGACTAACCCACTCTCTCCAACCCAGCCCTGGCTATGTTGACTATCCGCCTGCCAGGCACGCTTCCGCTGCTGTGGGTGCATGGTTCTACACTTCCCCACCTCAGTACCGGGGTCCTGTCTTGCTCGTGGGCAGCGCAATCGGTACACCCAACAGACAAGACTTAATGACCCTGGAGGCAAGTTCAGCTTGATTCTCCCATGACCCTTGACAATGTTCATGGTCGCAGTTCCAGCAATTGTCAGAGCCTAAACTCTTACCAGGATGTTGAAGACTTGGGATACCACCACCTGGGTGATCCTATTGCCATTTTGTGGGTCCTAACAATTCTATGGACTTCTAAGAGACATTGAGGAGCACCCAACCATCCTGGACTGGTGCACCTATCTTAGCACCTGGCCAGTACCATGGGAATGTGGAATATGGACTTTATCATATTGTTGTCATATTTTATATGTTCCACATATGTTTGTTAGATATAGTGGTATCTAATGATACCAGGTGGGAGTTTCCTGGAACCAGATTGCATGTTTTCTCTGTTCTGAGGCTGCCAGCACTTTTCAGTGTAAATTGCAACATTGTTTATTTTCCTTGTGGCTTCCCAGCCTGTTGCCTTGGAAACCCCCATCTGCTCAAATCTGAGAATGTTTAGCTATCCTCCCCTGCTAGTTTGTATACCCCATGTCTTGTTCCTGCTTGGACAGGAAAGCATGCTTTGTTTTACAACCAGCAGCAATAGTGAGTAGATGTACCTTTCACTGTCCCCCAAGAAAAGCTATCTTTTTCACCTTCTCCCCACAAACGTTTCCTGCCAGTCATTTTATATCTTCTGTATACCCCCTCCAATAAAAGTTACAGAAAAAACTCACTTGCCACAGTGGGCATGGGCCAGAATATTAGTGTTATTTTTAATGGCCACTAGTCTTAACGAGAGGTTAATGAGACTAAATTATACCTACCCCCTTTGACTGTAAAAGGTCAAGCCTGCTTGATGTTCCTTACCAGTCAAGATGGCTACCCAGTGCTGGGTTTATTGTGCCATCTCAGGGAGACAAAATGGCATCTGAAGCCTCCATGTTACAAACTTTATTTCTGTGTGTAAAATATATTAAATGCATTTACTGTGTGACTCGTGTGTCTGGGCTAGTAACCTTGGCCAAGTGGCAGGCACACAATGGGTCAATCTATCCACTGTTTGTGTCATTATATTAGGCCATGTGCATTGTTGTGGGACAATGGGGAGCTCAGGTGAGATGCACCTGCCTGCTGGGAGAGTACATACTCCAAAGCCGGTGTATTGTCCTCTGCCCGGCAGTGAGGCATCTCACTTTGTGGACGGTATGGAGCTGGAACTGGGGAGGTGTACCTGGGTCCTAGGATAGCCTCATTGGCTTCCTCCCTATTGGTCAGTTCATATTTCACTCTCTCCGTGAGGGCTTTCCTACAGCACTTTACCAGCCCCCAGCCCTGATTGGTTCGTCTGGTTGGGTCCCTGGCTCCTGATTGGCTCATCAAAGACAATCTCTCTGTTGACTTGGAGACTACTTCTTGCGAGAACTGTGGACGTAGGGGCGGTCACTACTTATGAGCATTTCAGTACTGAGAAGGTCTTGATTTTGGAGTCCTCAGGACACAGAGTTCACAATAACCCCGTGCAGGGCACCATTGAAATCTTTCTCACTCAGTTAGCCTAGTCGACTGACAAAGCTGAAAATAATGGCTGGCCGTTTCCATGATCGGACCAAGGAGGAATTGGCCATCTGATGCATGGAAACTGGTCAAACCAAACCAGAACTCCTCCAAGATATACAAACAAAAACAGAAAGGCCTGCGCAACATACAAAATGACACAAGTAATAAAGAGGCAAGAACCCACTATAAGCACTCAATACCGCCTGATGTATAATGTGAATGTTAGGTATGTGCACAGGTATACTGACAACCACACTGCCTATAGGAGTCTATGAGCCTCTGCACATTGTGTTCTGTGTTTAACAGCCCACTCCTTTACTATTCAGGAGTCAACCAGTTGCTGTTAGGTGGCTACATGTTGGATTGTAGAGAGAGTCTACACTTTCCATTTATGGATTTATGATTTGCAGAGTGAGCACACACTGGTTTGAAATACTGATCTTTTTGTCTGTACCTAGCATATTATGATCCATTTCACATTTCACCTTCACCATCTGGGACCTGTCTGACACCGGAGACAGGTATTGAACAGCCCCTCACTGATACCAGCATACACCTAATTAACCACTAATAGGGATTACTGTATACCGGCTCCCTGGGACAGTTTGATCCAATTAACCTCAAATTGTCGCCTTACTTAGTTACCCGGAATATTATATATATTCATCATAGGGTATCATATATGTGTGTCATTTGTTGAATTTTAACACCCATTATTTTAATTAGTATAGCATTAAAAAATTATTTTTAACATTCACATTATACATCAGGGGGTATTGAGTGCTTATAGTTGGTTCTTGCCTCTTTATTACTTACCTTATACATCACCCATTAGCACCCTACCCCCACATTATTACTTTGTACTTAGCTGAAGCGGGGTTCTTCTATATTGAACTTTACAAAATGACACAACACATAGTACAATGCTTCAGTGCTTATCTACTCATGAGTAAGGGTCATTTAGTTAGACCCTTTGGTCAAAAAGTTATAAGCCTGCAGCCACTTCACGGGATGACCTGCCGCTTTTTCCTCCGCAATATTACAAAAATACGCCCTTTCCTCTGTTGCTCGACTGCGAAAACTCTGACTCAGGTCCTCATTCTCTCCCATCTCGATTACTGTAACCTCCTGCTGTCCGGCCTTCCTGCCGCTCACCTGTCTCCCCTACAGTCTATCCAAAACACTGCTGCCAGAATCACTCTACTCTTTCCTAGATCTGTCTCAGCATCTCCCCTCATGAAATCCCTCTCCTGGCTTCCGATCAAATCCCGCATCTCACACTCCATTCTTCTCCTCACTTTTAAAGCTTTACACTCTTCTGCTCCTCCTTACATCTCAGCCCTAATTTCTCGTTATGCACCATCCCGACTCTTGCGTTCTTCTCAAGGATGTCTTCTTTCTACCCCTTTTGTATCTAAAGCCCTCTCCCGCCTTAAACCTTTTTCACTGACTGCCCCACACCTCTGGAATGCCCTTCCCCTCAGTACCCGACTAGCACCCTCTCTATCCACCTTTAAGACCCACCATAAGACACACTTGCTTAAAGAAGCATACTGTATGAATAGCACTGTGGATATTCTGAACACATGATACATAAAGCTTGGCCCCCTGCAGATGCACTTACCAGAACTCCCTCCTACTGTTTCTGTACGTTCTCCCTACCTACCAATTAGACTGTAAGGTCCTCGGGGCAGGGACTCCTCTTCCTTAATGTTACTTTTATGTCTAAAGCACTTATTCCCATGATCTGTTATTTATATTATCTGTTATTTATTTGATTACCACGTGTATTACTACTGTGAAGCGCTATGTACATTAATGGCGCTATATAAATAAAGACATACAATACAATAGTACCCAATCCGCACTGATTTCGGTGAGCGAATCTGATTTGGATAAAACGATCCACGGAAATCTGCGGATCGGATTCAGACAGGTTTGCCCATCTCTACTAATGAACATACTATACTTTCCTAAATCTGTCTCAGCATCTCCCCTGCTGAAATTACTCTCCTGACTTCCTACCAAATCCCGCATCTCGCACACAATCTCTCCTCCTCACTTTTAAAGCTTTACACTCTTCTGCCCCTCCCTACATCTCAGCCCTAATTTCTCACTATGCACCATCCCCACTCTTGCGTTCTGCTCAAGGATGTCTTCTCTCTACCCCCTTTGTAGCTAAGGCCCTCTCCCACCTTAAACCTTTCTCACTGACTGCCCCACACCTCTGGAATGCCCTTCCCCTCAATACCCGACTAGCACCCACTCTATCCACCTTTAAGACCCACATTAAGACACACTTGCTTAAAGAAGCATATGAGTAGCACCTTGGCTAATAGTAGACACATGATACATAAAGCCTGGCCCCCTCAGAGGAGGAGGAGGGTGTTATTTTATATTGCAGACACCTTACAATTTACGCTCCTAAATTGCCCCCCAAAGCCCACCCTCTTTTGAAATCCTACTTAGCAAAATCGGCCTCCCCTTTTCTAAGCCAGTTCTTATTGCTGGCATCTACCGGCCCCCTAAAGCCCCAGTACAATCCCTGACTGATATCACCCAGTTTATTGGCTCAATTTCCTCTCAGAATGAGAAACGTGAGCTGCTAGTTCTTGGAAACTCGAACTATAATTGGCTCTATCCTAGAAACAGCAAAATCCAGATACAACTCAAGTCACTTAACCTAACCCAACTAATTTCCCAACCCACATGGACAAACCTGAAATTTCACAACCATTACTTGCTAGACTGGATTCTCTCCTCTAATCCCAGCTGAATCCAATCCTCTGGCCTCCTTCCTGATATTTTCAGTGACCATGCAATAGTGTACTGTGTAAGGAAAATCAGCACCCCAGTCAAACCCTAAAGTTCTCCTCACTAGAACATTTAAAAACTTTAACCCACAACAGTTTCTGGCTGTTCTTACCAGCTTCCCTTGGTACAGAATCGACTTAATTCCCGACCCCGATTCTGCACTCGACTATTTCTAATCCGAGTTTTTAAAACTCTGTGATATAGAGAAGAAAACCAAATGCTCAACCTTAGTAAACTAATTATGCCAGTAGTAGATAAAGTGGGGTGCATGGGTTAATGAACATATATATATATTCATTTTGATCTCCTTGGATCATGTTTTGTATATATATATATAAAACCAGAAACATAACCGCATCAAAACCAATAGGCTATAAATATGATCACAAACCACAAATAAACCCAAATAAAGGTAAGTGGCGGTGCTATGGGAACAAAGATATGTAAACACACAAAAAGACAGAAAAATCCCATAACAAGCACTCGGATCATGTAGAATAGTTGAATCAAAAAGGTTTATTAATCATGGACTAGAAAAACAAATCGAACACAATAAAAAAGACATATAATAAGAATAATAGCATGTTCTTGTATAGCGCTGCTAGTTGTACGCAGTGCTTTACAGAGACATTTTGCAGGCACAGGTCCCTGCCCCGTGGAACTTACAATCTATGGGTTGTTTTTTTTTGGTGCCTGAGGCACAGGGAGATAAAGTGACTTTCCCAAGGTCACAAGAAGCCAACACCGGGAATTGAACCAGGCTCCCCTGAACAATCTCAGTGTCAGTCAGTGTCTTTACTCACTGAGCCACTCCTTCTCCCTACATACATGTAAAAACAATGACAGACAGGGAAAACATAGTCAAAAGCTCATATCCCAATAATGCTGTGTGCACAGTCCCTCACAAAAGTGGAAACCCAGATGTAAAAAAGGTGAGGGGAGGAGGATCCTAACATTCACAGTGGGAATCAGAAAGATCCCACTAAGAATCATGACCGGCCGGTCCCCGCATATAACCACCTGGAGGAAAGAGTGATATAACATTTGTGTAGCTGGTATCAAATGTATGCCAACTAAAAGACCTAAAGTGAGGGCATACTCATCAAGTGAAAGTCCTACACTCAAATAAACACAAAAAGCAAAAACGTAAAGGTGGTTAGCGGGCTAGAAGAAATATATCCGCACATGGAGTATAGAATACAAATCAGATGCATATACCCCCCTTATTGGTCAGTGCAAAGAAGCTTATGCCCACACAGAATAAATAAATCCACCAGGGATATGAAGAACAGAAAATCACCTCACACACATACACAGAAACCCCACATATGTCAGATAATGCTGCACATGAAATGTGGAATCATGGGGTAAACGAGGTAGGTGAGATGCAGCTAGGAGGAACGGAACCAACTCCCACTGCTGTGAAATTGAACTGAAGGTAGGGCTGTTAATAACGGAAAGCAGGCATGATGGAGAGATAATAAAATGTAAAGTCAGAGTTCATATCCCCATGTTAAAGTCCCGTGCCTTTGCTCAAATCATCCAGGTTCCTTCCACGATATAGCCTTGATAATGCAGGTACATGCTGACCATCATCACCATCCTCGACAAACTGTGTATAAGCTGTGTGAGGGACAAAAGGCCGCAATCAGCCACACGACCGCATCCCCCATCAGGAAACTCCGACAGCTGTTTCGCCACAACAGGCTTCTTCCGGGAGTATAATTGATGCTGCGGCTTGGCATTTTTAAAGCTCCGCGCATGAGGTGACGTCATTAACTGGCTGTTTCAATTTGTTGGTTGGATCCAGACAGATCATGGTGTCGGGTTACATCTTGTGCTAGGGGCTAAGGAGCCAATCACTTGTAGTGGTGCATGCCGGACTGTTAGCTACATAATATGCCCAGAAATTGTGTAAACCTAAAACTTAAACAGAAAATAATTAGGGACATGGATTAAACAGGATAATACAAATGGTCATGCATTACACCGCACCCTACAACGCACATAAGAGATACCGTGCACGAACCAGACCAGGGTCAAGTAAGAAACAAAAGGCCATAAGGCATGTAATAAACACTCTATAGAAAACACACAAAGATAAATGTAAAAAATAAAACAAAGGAGTACACCTGTCTAAAAACTATATATAGACTTAAAAGGACAGAGTTCAAAAGGATCCCTAGGTTTACACAATTTCTGGGCATATTATGTATCCCACTTGGATACCCTTATATATTATCCCACTGGGAGACCCTTGATCTGATGGGGCGGATGACCACTACTAGCGTGAAGAATAGAATTAGTAGCGGTCAATTTACGGAAAATGTCCGTTTTAATATAACATTCACCATTGAGAGAGATCCTGAGATCCAAGAACTCCACTGAAACCTGACTCGAGACAGACCTGAGCTTGATATTAAGTGAGTTCCGGTTGAGGCCATCGATGAACACCCCAAGATCCCGAGACGTACCGTCCCAGAAAATGAGGATGTCATCGATAAACCTCAACCAGAGAATCACATGTTGAGACCCAGAATCCACATCATCCTGAAAAACCACCTCCCTTTCCCAAAAGCCTAAGCAAAGGGTGCGAAACGTACGTCGGGGTAGGGTTTGTCTGCACTCCCCAGGGACCCCCCTAACTTGCTGTAGACCTTCTCTGCAATCTTATCACGTGATCTTTTGCAACTGCCGTCACTCCAGGACCTTGCAATCTGGATTTATATGAACATTACTACATGGTGAAAGAGAAAACTGTCCTGCGCTCAGGCCGTCATCCAGCACAATGTGTCAGCAAAAGTCACATAGGAAAGGAGCAGGGAGCTACTGTATGATGGGCCAAAATTGAGGTCAGAGCTTGGGAAGGAAACCTTACCTATGAAAGCTCACTTGCAGACCTCGGTCCTGCTCTCCTCTGCGTTCCAAATCCTGGCGTGCAGCCTTCTGTGTATACTGCATAGGAGAGAAGGGAATCCGGCGCCACAACCCGTGACAGAATCCAGAAAACGTCCGGGTAGTTTGAAAAAACTTTATTTCCTCACAAACGAACAACAGGCTACACCACAGTCTCCCCCTCAACGCGTTTCACGCTCGAATCAGCGCTTCGTCTTGGAGTGGGGAGCTGTGGTCTGAGCCTGCATATTTGAACTAAAAAAAGCCCGTGAAAAACGGGTTTTAAATATTAACCTCTGAAGTACCAATACCATTCCAACTTATAACAGGTGCACAGCTATCTTATTGTATCACTGCTATCCTTGAACTGTGTGAACACATATACTTGTCTCACTCTTATTAGCAAATGAATAATGCACTGTACCTGATCTCCGAACACATGGGACGTCTCCCACCAACCCATGAAAAGGTTGGCGTAGGAGGAGGCAAAGGAGGTCCCCATAGCAGTCCCACGTGTTTGGAGATAATAAACCCCTTCAAACAGAAAGAAATTGTGTGTGAGTGAAAATCGGATACTATCCAGTAAAAAGGCTATGTGTGCTGGAGAAAGAGAAGAATGTGAATAAAGAAAACAGTCTACTGCAGTGAGCCCGATGGTTTAAATACTGAATGGGACCTGCGTTGTTTCCTTTGACATCTTTTTGATCTTGCTTTGTAATTCATTATGAATTTCTTCTTGTAATCATTGGTATTAGAGTTTAATATTTATTTTTATTATGTATTTGCAATCTTTTGCCTCTATTTTGTTGTTCTTTCTTTCTTTCCCTCTCCTTTTCTCTTTTCCTCCCCCTTCCCCTCCTCTTCCCCTTCCACCTTACATTAATGCAGCAGGATATACAATTTTCCTGTTTAGCATTATATTTTGTCCTTGTTATAATTAGACCATAGTACATTACAGCATCTATGTTCAGGGTATTCTATCAGCTGTAGGGACTCCTTGGTGACTGTTTTAATTTTGATTTTGTCGTATTATCCTTGTCTTTTTGAATAAACAAATTTATTATTATTTTGCTTGAGCGCTTTCAGTGGGACACTTTTTCTTCTTTCCAGGTATTCATTTATACTTGTCCCCAGCACCGTCATTAGGCTGTCATTTATATATCTATCAGCATTACATAATATTTTTTTGATTTAAGCAATCATGTGTTATTTTTTTTAGTTAGTTGCAGGCTTATCCTTGTTGTTTTCCATATATATTTTTGATCCCCTTGGATCACGTTTTGTGTGTATATATATATATATATATGTAGCCCTTTTTGTGAACCGGCCGACCCACCCAATCTCACATTGGCCCCTCGTGGTCTAACCGGTCCCTTTCCCTGCAACACACCTGCTCTAAGGGACTACTGGTACTGCATAACCTGTGTGGCTCCAGGAGATCTGAGCCTCCGCTAGCTGGGAGCCTGGGGAAACCCTTACCCTTACTTGGTGCAGCGCCTCCACTTACCCAGGATCCCCCGTTAGGAAAGATAGCCCTGAGTAAGAAATAACATAACACACGTATACGATAACCAATAACTAACTCTTTACTTAACACACATATAACACATTACATAACATCACATACCAGATGCTCTACCCGCATCACCTCAACCCAATGTCTGGTGTTCCCCAACCAAGTGTCCTGTGATCACCCCACACCCAATGTCTCGTAACTCCTACGGAGGTCGTGGGTGACTGCGCAGTCACTATGTTAAGCTAGGGCCCAGTTGGTGCACTTATAATACTTGAAGATACCTTCCGAGCACTCCGATGCTCGGGACCGCAACTTTCTTCTCAAAGGGTCAGACGTCCGTCTGATCCTTTCCAGGTACTCTGCCGGTGGACCCCAACGAGGGTCCCACCGCTCAACGGAAACTGCAACCGGACCACGGCAACACCAACCGCGTGGGAACAGCAACCGCCGCTATCCCTATCACTAACCACTGCTAGAGCGACAGCAACCCTAACCTAGGGCCTGTCCCTGAGGAACCGCAACACTGGGATGGCTTGAGGGAAACTCCTAGGGCCTGTGGACATAACCTGCCCCCCCCTTCCCCTAGCTACCCAGTCCTAACTGTAACTGCTACTAGCTATTCCCAACTCACCTGCAGCTGACACACCGCACACACTGTCAGCCTGCAGGGATCCACACTTCACACACACTGCACGCACTGTGCCCAGCACATACAGCGACACTACTCACAGGCAGCTGCAATCACACACAGCCCCTGGATCCCGCAGCAAACACACTGCTAGCACACCGTGCCTCTTTGACAGTGCCCACAGCTCTCTCCGCTGCGACACTGCCAAACCAGCACCTTCCACACTCAAGGGTCACCTCCCTAGTTAAGGCGTCCCTCTTCAGTTACCCCCTGCCCTTTACCCGGGAATTGGGGCCTGCCTGGGAATCTAGGGAGGACCCTTACCTGATGCAGGAGCCACGCGCTCCCTGCACCCTTCCTACTCCTTCCTCTGCTCTGCCCTGACTGCTGTTGCAAAGCCCGGGAAATGTATCTCTTTTCCCGGGCTGAGCTTCCTTCAGCCCTATTGGCCACTAGGGAGCACCTGACCTCTGCCTCCCTAAGCCTCCTGGGAATTGTAGTTCCCAGGGGCTGCCTAATGCATTGGGGCCGCGTGCGCGCTTCCCTCGCGCATGCGCGAACCCCTAATGGCCGCCTCAACCTTCCTATCCTCTTCCCTACTCTCGCGCGACCTCTCCCTAGCCCTGGAGTCCTATCGCGCGCTGACCGCCTCCTGCGCATGCGCGAACCTACGCGCAATGGCGGCGCACTCTCTCCTAGCCGCCGAGCCGGTGGCAACGCGATCGCGGCCTTAGCGACGGCCCGATCGCGTCCCCGGCAACCAGCCTGCACCGCTCCCTGCACTGGCCCCCACCCTCGCGAAGTGCCGGCGGGTCCGTCGCAGCCTCCGGCGGCACCCGCTACCACACGGCACTCGCGGAGGGGGGCCAGAAAGTGAAAATATACCTCGGGGCTACATTCTCCCCCTCGCAGAATCCCAACGTCCTCGCTTGGGTAGCAACCGTACAGAGAATTATATAATGGAAAATACATGGCATAAATCACATCACATGTAACATGCATTTTGTCATCAATCCTCATATGGATACCCGAGGCCAGCTGAGTCTCAGAGTGGAGTGCCCCTAACAGATTGGGTGAGGGTATCCCACCTTGACTCCTGTGAGTCTTTTGGAGCTCAAGACCTGTCCCTTGCACCAACACACCTTCTCCCCCTCGCAGAAAAAATAGTAAGGGGTCCGGGGTATTGACCCTTTCCGGATCCTCCGGTCTCGTCTCACGGGAGACAGGGAGGCTCAGTCTCTTTCCTCGGTCCACCACATGGCGAACATAGCGCTCCATCGCGCACCTGGGAGAGGCCACAACTACCAGAGCGGTCTCAACAGAGTCTTTGTCCGCTCCAACAATCCCTTTAACGGTGACTTCTTCCGCGGACGGCACCACTTCTTCGGGTAGGCCCGGGTCTTGAGAAGGCCAAGCTTGGAGACTCCTCGTGCAGGGGTATGTGTCGCTCCGGTCCGCTACACCGGATACCTTCATGAGGTCGAGTTCATCCCACAATCCGCAGAGATCTTCTGGGGGAGACACCTCCACCAGGACGCGATGACGGGGTGAGCCCATCGCCCGGGTGACCCTACCTTTGGAGTCACCAGGCTCCACGATCACCGGGGAGCTCACACCCGACACCCCTGGGGCAGTCAACTTACCCCCGTCGTTGTCGCCAGGTACTGATCCCAAGCCTGGGACCGCTGGTACCTCGTTGATAGGCCGGACTGGCAGTTGCAGGGCACACGGGCCCACATCATGGTCTGGATCAGTGGAGGTGGTTGCCTCGGTCACCTCACTGGAGTGGTCCGCCGACAGGCGCATCACCACGCTCGGTTGGTCGCTAGAATCACCACACATGGGCGGGGGTATAACCACCTTACCCTGGCCTTCCGGGATCTGTGGTTCTTGCTCGGAAACCGGGTCTGGAACCGACATCTGGGGTCCCAACTTCTGGAGCTCCGCCTTCAGCGGCTCCGCCTCAGCGTCTAGAAAGTTCATTTGGGCACACGGCCCCTCCACCACCTCCATCGCTGAAGTGGAAAAATTAGTAGCGGCTTCACCCACCTCGGTATCACCATCAGGCGCCTCTTTCTCCGCAGGTTCCGCCCTCAGAGGTTCCTGCTCTTCCTTCTCAGGGAAAGAATAATCCAGTTCTGCTACAGTGTCCTCCCCCACTGGCAGCTCGGTAGGCTGCGGCAGTTTGGGTTGCAGGAACTGCGCCGCACAGTCAGGGCACTCGGGCCCTCGGGTCAGTTCACCCACAGGACACTCACATTCATGCAGACGGCCGTGCAGGCATTCTTCCTCGTCTACCACGGTCATCGTGAGGGCGACGGCTAACTCAGGGGACCCGTCCGCCCAGCCACCAGTCGCTTTCCAGTCTCTTAATGCACACGGGCACACCACCATTGACAAGTCTAAATGGGGGGCCCGTACGATTCTATACAGCCAAGGGTGCTTTTCTCGGCATCCCTTGCTTTCCTTAGGGGGAACAGAGTTGGCTGATTTCTGCTCACGACACTCCCTCCCCCTGGTGGACTCTAGAGGAAAAGCAGCACAGTCTTTTGGGGAATGTTGCAAACTCTGTTCTGAGTCACTCACAGTGTGGGGGCGGGGCTCTGGCTTTCCCGCCAGTCCTGGGAGAAGGGTTGCAACATTTTCCTGTGCATGCTGGCAGTCAGCCGCACACGTGCCATTTGGATTTGGCGGGAGCCGCCATTTTAGGTGGGGCTCACGGTCAATGTCTATAGGGCTCTCGGTGCAGGTAGAAACTGCCAAGTCAGGGTAGATAAAGGGGCACCCATCAGTCGGACCCCCGGGCAAATTTAAGAACTTAGGGCCATCTTCCTCGCTTAGGGTCTGGCCTACATATATCAGGACAGTACTCCATTGCACGGTGTCATCATACCTTCGCCCTCTGACCCACGTACCCGACAGTCCAGGGAGCTTCCGAACCTGCGCCTGGACATCTAACAAGGGCACGCCAGCCGGGACTGCCCCCACGGCAACCACGCGGTTAGGATTCACGTTTACTTTCAAGGCCCACGCGTAGACCTCCTGCTTTGAGAGCACCCACATGGTGGAACAAAAATAGGACACAATTTAGCAAAAACAAGTACAGGGCACCCCAGGTCTGATATCTCAGCAGCGCCTCCAAATGTAGCCCTTTTTGTGAACTGGCCGACCCACCCAATCTCACATTGGCCCCTCGTGGTCTAACCGGTCCCTTTCCCTGCAACACACCTGCTCTAAGGGACTACTGGTACTGCATAACCTGTGTGGCTCCAGGAGATCTGAGCCTCCGCTAGCTGGGAGCCTGGGGAAACCCTTACCCTTACTTGGTGCAGCGCCTCCACTTACCCAGGATCCCCCGTTAGGAAAGATAGCCCTGAGTAAGAAATAACATAACACACGTATACGATAACCAATAACTAACTCTTTACTTAACACACATATAACACATTACATAACATCACATACCAGATGCTCTACCCGCATCACCTCAACCCAATGTCTGGTGTTCCCCAACCAAGTGTCCTGTGATCACCCCACACCCAATGTCTCGTAACTCCTACGGAGGTCGTGGGTGACTGCGCAGTCACTATGTTAAGCTAGGGCCCAGTTGGTGCACTTATAATACTTGAAGATACCTTCCGAGCACTCCGATGCTCGGGACCGCAACTTTCTTCTCAAAGGGTCAGACGTCCGTCTGATCCTTTCCAGGTACTCTGCCGGTGGACCCCAACGAGGGTCCCACCGCTCAACGGAAACTGCAACCGGACCACGGCAACACCAACCACGTGGGAACAGCAACCGCCGCTATCCCTATCACTAACCACTGCTAGAGCGACAGCAACCCTAACCTAGGGCCTGTCCCTGAGGAACCGCAACACTGGGATGGCTTGAGGGAAACTCCTAGGGCCTGTGGACATAACCTGCCCCCCCCTTCCCCTAGCTACCCAGTCCTAACTGTAACTGCTACTAGCTATTCCCAACTCACCTGCAGCTGACACACCGCACACACTGTCAGCCTGCAGGGATCCACACTTCACACACACTGCACGCACTGTGCCCAGCACATACAGCGACACTACTCACAGGCAGCTGCAATCACACACAGCCCCTGGATCCTGCAGCAAACACACTGCTAGCACACCGTGCCTCTTTGACAGTGCCCACAGCTCTCTCCGCTGCGACACTGCCAAACCAGCACCTTCCACACTCAAGGGTCACCTCCCTAGTTAAGGCGTCCCTCTTCAGTTACCCCCTGCCCTTTACCCGGGAATTGGGGCCTGCCTGGGAATCTAGGGAGGACCCTTACCTGATGCAGGAGCCACGCGCTCCCTGCACCCTTCCTACTCCTTCCTCTGCTCTGCCCTGACTGCTGTTGCAAAGCCCGGGAAATGTATCTCTTTTCCCGGGCTGAGCTTCCTTCAGCCCTATTGGCCACTAGGGAGCACCTGACCTCTGCCTCCCTAAGCCTCCTGGGAATTGTAGTTCCCAGGGGCTGCCTAATGCATTGGGGCCGCGTGCGCGCTTCCCTCGCGCATGCGCGAACCCCTAATGGCCGCCTCAACCTTCCTATCCTCTTCCCTACTCTCGCGCGACCTCTCCCTAGCCCTGGAGTCCTATCGCGCGCTGACCGCCTCCTGCGCATGCGCGAACCTACGCGCAATGGCGGCGCACTCTCTCCTAGCCGCCGAGCCGGTGGCAACGCGATCGCGGCCTTAGCGACGGCCCGATCGCGTCCCCGGCAACCAGCCTGCACCGCTCCCTGCACTGGCCCCCACCCTCGCGAAGTGCCGGCGGGTCCGTCGCAGCCTCCGGCGGCACCCGCTACCACACGGCACTCGCGGAGGGGGGCCAGAAAGTGAAAATATACCTCGGGGCTACATATATATATATATATATATATATATATATATATATATATATATATAAACATTACAGTACATAATATGTTTTTGATTTAAGCAATCATGTGTTATTTTTTCTAGTTTGTTGCAGGCTTATCCTTGTTGTTTTATATATATAAAACATAAATACACATGATTGCTTAAATCAAAAACATATTATGAACTGTAATGCTTATATATATGCTTATATATATATGCAGATGAGCATACAGGTATATTTGCATATTTGCTTTCCTGTGGAGGGTTTTTGTCACTTTTTTTACTCACCATAACTTAACTCAGTATTATGGTTTAGCCTATCCCATAGCTTCTCTTGCATTCCCAGTAAAATCAACCCCACACTGATGAGACCCATCAAGGTCGAAACAGCTGTCTGTGGGTGGTTTTCTGGGTATGCACCTTAACCCTGGATGTGCTCAAAGCTGTGACCATGCAGCAAGCTTAAGCCTATAGGGAACCATGTTAAAAATGGTTATTGAGGCAAAAAGTGACACTGTGTGCTCATTTGCATGTCATTTCCCAGAATCCCTTGCTGCAGTGGAAGTGCTGTATGCTGGGTGATAATGGGGAAAGGCGGGGTTGCAGACCTGCCTAAGACATGCAGATGAGCATACAGGTATATTTGCTTTCCTGTGGAGGGTTTTTGTCACTTTTTTTTACTCACCATAACTTAACTCAGTATTATGGTTTAGCCTATCCCATAGCCTCTCTTGCATTCCCAGTAAAATCAACCCCACACTGATGAGACCCATCAAGGTCAAAACAGCTGTCTGTGGGTGGTTTTCTGGGTATGCACCTTAACCCTGGCTGTGCTCAAAGCTGTGACCATGCAGCAAGCTTAAGCCTATAGGGAACCATGTTAAAAATGGTTATTGAGGCAAAAAGTGACTGTGTGCTCATTTGCATGTCATTTCCCAGAATCCCTTGCTGCAGTGGAAGTGCTGTATGCTGGGTGATAATGGGGAAAGGCGGGGTTGCAGACCTGCCTAAGACATGCAGATGAGCATACAGGTATATTTGCATATTTGCTTTCCTGTGGAGGGTTTTTGTCACTTTTTTTACTCACCATAACTTAACTCAGTATTATGGTTTAGCCTATCCCATAGCCTCTCTTGCATTCCCAGTAAAATCAACCCCACACTGATGAGACCCATCAAGGATCGCTTCTCGGCCTTTTGGCTAAGATCAAGTGTAGGGTCTGTCCTGTGAAGGATAGCCCTAGTTGCATCACTTGGTCTGGTCATGGGCTGAGGCAGCGGATGCAAAGTAGCCCGGGCTTTTTAATCTTGCACCCCAGGCTTGGAACCCCTGGGGAGCATCACTTGCTGCACTGTGGATGGCTGTTTGGGCGGCGGCCTCCACTTACGAGCACTTGATCTGCACAGATTTTTTTGCACTGTCCCCTATTTTTCCCGCACTTTGGCCCCCCTTATTGCCTTCCGCTGAGGGGACAAGCCAATTATTTTTGTCACCGCCTGGCCTTGCAAAGGGCCAGGCGTGCACTCGTGCACACCCTTTCTGTGTTGTACGTTTGAGCACCTCCTGCACTGCATTGCACAGAGCACCGGAGCACTCGCACCAAAAATTTGTTTGTTTGGTGTTGGGTTAACGTCACCCCTTTCTTCGGAGAGCAAAGACTGTAGTGCTGGCTAGTGACCGCCAATCCCTCGGGAGAAGATCACGGTGGGGTAGTAGGCGTCAGCCGAACACCCTAAAGACTTGGACCCTCCTGCGGCGTCTGCTGCACTAGGAGGGAACAGGATGGACGTCGGATTCCTCGGATGACGACGTCAATGTAACAACAGGAATCCAAGGCTTCGGCTGGAGAGGACTGTTTCTTGGTACGGACTGGCCTACTCTCCGGAGAAGACTTTGTCACATGTGGAGCGCACCTGGTCTCACTTGACCACGAGCACGGTTTTTGAGGTGGAATCACTTTTTTCACCACCCGGGCTACAAAAAAAAAAAAAAGCTGTCTGTGGGTGGTTTTCTGGGTATGCACCTTAACCCTGGCTGTGCTCAAAGCTGTGACCATGCAGCAAGCTTAAGCCTATAGGGAACCATGTTAAAAATGGTTATTGAGGCAAAAAGTGACACTGTGTGCTCATTTGCATGTCATTTCCCAGAATCCCTTGCTGCAGTGGAAGTGCTGTATGCTGGGTGAAAATGGGGAAAGGCGGGGTTGCAGACCTGCCTAAGACATGCAGATGAGCATACAGGTATATTTGCATATATATATATATATATATATATATATATATATATATATATATATACACAAAACGTGATCCAAGGGGATCAAAAAAATTACCCTACAATTTGCACTCGTCCACAAAAATGTGTCTAATAACAGAGACAGATAGTCTTCTATTAATGTTCAATAAAGGAACTTGTGTCCTATATCTGGGCTTGTCCAGTTCCAAAATGGTAACAAATATATAACCATAAGACAAATGATCGTGCCAGAATACTCCAAAAAAACTTTATTAATTAATGAAACTCACTAAGTGTAAATACGGTATGTACAGTGTTAATAAAAGTAGTTACAATCCCCAGTGGTGGGTTATGGATGCATATAGATAGAATACATTTATTGTATAGTAGAGCTAGATACAATTCTAAAGAGTCTCATCTAAATAAGCCACATTGAGATGGGTTATATAGGTGTAACGGGTATTCCACCCCACCCAATCTCATATGTAGTGTGGGTGAGTAGAACATGTGGTGTTACCGGTGTGGTGCGTATACCTGCAGGCTCACAGGAGGTCTGAGCCTCCGCTAATGAGAGCCTGGGGTGAATCCTCTGGAACGGATCTTCGTTTGCAGCGCCTCCACCTATGTAGGATTCTAGGGAAGTGTAGAATGACCCTACATAGGAACCCAATAAGAAACTACACACACAGTGATTATATATAACTAAGGGCTTTACTACGAACATAGAGAATATCATAATCCATTACATAACATCATAACCTGTGTCCCTCTCACGAGGAGACACTACCCGTGGTGACGTCTCGCAGGACGATTCCCCGACACCAGGTGATCCCACCCAGTGTCCCAAGAACCCCACCCAATGTCCCGTACTCCTACAGAGATAGTCATTGGGTGACTGCGCAGTCACTAAAACCTCTAGGCCTGTTGGTGCACATATAATATTGATACCTTCCGAGCACTCCGATGCTCGGGCCTGCAACACTCTTCTCAAAGGGTCAGACGTCCGTCTGATCCTTTCCAGGTATTCTGCCGGTGGACCCCAACGAGGGTCCCACCGCTCCACGGGAACTGCAACCGATCACGGCAACACCAACCGCATGGGAACAGCAACCGCCGTTATCAGCTTTCTGCCTAACTACTTCTAGAGTGACAGCAACCCTAACCTAGGGCCTGTCCCTGAGGAACCGCAACCTGGGATGGCTTGGGGAAAACTCCTAGGGCCTGTGGAACATTAACCTGCCCCCCTTCCCCTAGCTACCCAGTCTCAACTGTAACTGCTAATCCTAACAGCCTAACGCACCTGCAGCCGACACTCAGCTCACACTGTCAGCCTGCAGGGATCCACACACACTTCACACACCCTGCACGCACTGCGCCCAGCACATGCAGCGATACACACACAGACAGCTGCAATCACACACAGCCACCTGGATCCCGTAGCAATCCACTACTAGCACACTGTGCCTATTTGCCAGTGCCCACAGCCCTCTCCGCTGTGGCACTGCCAAACCTGCACCTTACACACACTAAGGGTGACCTCCCTATCTAGGGCCGTCCCTTATCAGTTACCCACTAACCTGGTGGGGAGTTGGGGCCTACCTGGAGGGTGAGGGTACCTATCAGGATGCAGGAGCTGCACTCACTCCCCGCATCCTTCCTTTCCCTTCAGCTCCTCTGCTCCAACTGACAAACGTGCTGCAGCCCAAACAATGTATCTCTTTCCTCCAGGCCTTCCTAAGCCCTATTGGCTCCCTGGTATCACATGGGGCGTGCAAAGGCTCTTGGGATATGTAGTCCCAGCTCAGAGCCTTCCCTGGTAGGCTAGGGGTTCGCGGGCTTTTCCTACCCTGCACTGCGCGTGCGCAAGCTCTCCCGGGCTTTCTCTCTTCTCCCCGAGCTGTCCCTATGCTCGCGCGAGCTATCCCTAGCTCTGGGGCTTTCCCTGCGCCTACGCGTCCCTGCGCATGCGCAACGCTGTCTTCAATGGCGGCGCCCTGCCTCACCGGCCGCCGGAACCTTAGAGACGCGATCGCGGCCTTAGCAATGGCCCGATCGCGTCCCCGGCAACCGGCCGCAGGCAGGAGAAGCCGCGCTGCTCCCTGCTCCAGCCCCCACCCTTGGAAGCAGCCGTCGGGTTGTTCAGTACCCGCGATCGAGCTGCACCAGGGGAGGGGGGTCTCCAGGAGCTGCTGGGGACCAGGGTTACACTCTCCCCCTGGTGAAACACCCAACGCCCTCGCTAGCGACATAGCATGGTACACAGTTATACAATGAAAAGGCAGTGCATATGTACAACTTATCAATGGTGACTTTAAACCCCAGGTTACAATGCATTTCACACCCATTAATACCCGAGACTAGCTGAGACCGTTTGTGGGGTGCCCCTACCAGATCAGATGGGGGTACCTCACTTTTGCGTCTGTGAGCCTCCCCCAGAAAAATTTCTTGGAGAGCACACTCTAAGGCGACAGTTTCTGGCTCTTCGCTACTTCCTCCCCCTGGTGGAAGGAGTAGCCCAGTGTCTCTGAAGCAGACCTTTACCCGGTCATCCGCGGCAGGGATGCGGTAGACCAGGAGGCCAGGACCTTTCCCGCGGTCCACCACCTGGCGAATGGCACGCTCCTTTTTGGCGTAAAGGAGGCCAGTCTCCCTGGATCGTCCTTTACACAGTCCTTGTCCCTACGGACTTGCGAGGCTTCCACTGAGAAGCAAGCACTGGGAAATGTCTCGGTTTCACCTGGCAGGGGGGAAAAAGTAGACACCTTACCCCTGCGGTGATTCATGGTGGCCAACAGGTCCTCGGGGACGCTGTCAGTTCCCACCTTGGTGGTATCGGGACCTGCCCCCGGCACTTCTGGGGCAGTCCACTTACGCGCTGGAAACTCGGGAGCGTTGGATCCCAGTCCTGGGACCTCTTGCGTCGGAGCACACGGGCTCACACTCCGCTCAGGAACCGTAGCTTTGGCCTTCTTCACGGCCACCTCCATCGGAGTCGGTGGGGAACAAGGGGGTTCCTTACCACTCTGCTGGCTGACGATGGGCTTCACTTCTTCTGGAAGGATCGACGGTAGACACTGGTCCACTCTCTTCCCTGGACAGCTACCTTCTAATGAGGACACCTCCGCCAGGACGCGATGAAGAGGGGAGCCCTTCGCCCAGGCGACCAGACTTAAGGAGCCATCGTGCTCCGCGGTCACCTGGAGGCTCACCCCCGACACCCCTGGGGCAGTCTACTCAGCCTTGTCGGCGTTAGGTACTGGTCCCCATTCTAGGACCGATGGTACCTCTGTAGTAGGTCGGACTGACCATTGTAGGGCACACGGGCCCACAGCCGGGTCCGCAACATCGGGACACACTTCCTCTAGGGCACACGGGCCCACAGCAGGCTCTGCATTCGCCGAGATAGTGTGTTCCTTGGTGTCACTGAAGTGGTCCGCCGGCAGGCGCATCACCACAAGTGACGGGTCGCTGGATTCACTAGAAGAAGGTGGGGGTATATACACCTTACCCTGTGATTCCTCTGTCTCACTGCTGGGGTGGTTCGCCGGTAGGCGCATCGCCACCGATGGGGATTCAACCTTGTCCGCTGGCAACATCACGATCGGATCCTCCGCCAACGTGTTGCTCGGCTCCAGGATGGGCTGATCCGGGTTCTGTGGTTCCTGCTCAGGAACCAGGTCTAGAAGGTTCACTTGGGCGCACTGGCCCTCCGAAATGTCTATGAGAAGGGTAGATGGGTTAGTTATACTGACCGGCTCTTCAGGCTGGGGCACAATAGGTTTTAAGAACCAGGCACCGCAATCTTCACATTGAGGCTCCCACGCCAATGCCGCTGAAGAACAGTCACATGTAGGGCTAAAATACTGTATGCTCAGTTCTCCATCCACGGTGCCGGTCTTGAAATCCAGCGGTAGCTGAAATAGGTCGGCTCCTTGGACATAAGCCTTTTGCAGGCATGTGCACATTAATGTAAGGGCTTTCACTCCTGGCACGTGCCAGGACACATACACATTGGGGTGTATTCCCTTACAGTCTGTTTCATCATCATTATCAGAAAACCAAGAGTCTATTTCATTTATGTCGGCCACAGTGCCCTCTTCCTCGGGCTGTCCTGTAGCCGCCAACGGCACGGGTTGCAGAGTCGGTATCCTGCAGCAGCCACATATGCGTCCCCAGGCCAATTTACAAAAGGAGCAGTCACCGTTGTTACAGAAACATTCCCGGCACCCATCCTCGTTCGCGTCTTCCAACCGCCCCTTTATCAGGCACGTCAAAACACCAAAGTTCATACTACCCGACGGACTCAATGATTCGATCATACACGGGCACAACAAAAAGGATACGCACCCGGCCTTAGTCTGCCATAGTCCATATGACAGCGAGCAATTTTCTTTGCACCCCGTACTTTCTTTGATGGAGACAGCAGTTACGGGTGAAGGCGCACTGGGCCTACTCCCCCTGGTGGAATCTGAAGGAGGGGCAGCACACTCTTTCATTAAGTGACTCTGGCTCGGCACAGATTTATTCAGTTGGCGGGGGCGGGGCTTAGGGTTTCCCGCCAAGCTCGGACAGTCTGCAACATTTTCAGCACGTGACTTCTTCATGGCGAACAAAAATAGCACAATTTAGAAAAATGAAAACAGGGCACCCCAGGTCAATCTCAGCAGCGCCTCCAAATGTAACGGGTATTCCACCCCACCCAATCTCATATGTAGTGTGGGTGAGTTGAACATGTGGTGTTACCGGTGTGGTGCGTATACCTGCAGGCTCACAGGAGGTCTGAGCCTCCGCTAATGAGAGCCTGGGGTGAATCCTCTGGAACGGATCTTCGTTTGCAGCGCCTCCACCTATGTAGGATTCTAGGGAAGTGTAGAATGACCCTACATAGGAACCCAATAAGAAACTACACACACAGTGATTATATATAACTAAGGGCTTTACTACGAACATAGAGAATATCATAATCCATTACATAACATCATAACCTGTGTCCCTCTCACGAGGAGACACTACCCGTGGTGACGTCTCGCAGGACGATTCCCCGACACCAGGTGATCCCACCCAGTGTCCCAAGAACCCCACCCAATGTCCCGTACTCCTACAGAGATTGTCACTGGGTGACTGCGCAGTCACTAAAACCTCTAGGCCTGTTGGTGCACATATAATATTGATACCTTCCGAGCACTGCGATGCTCGGGCCTGCAACACTCTTCTCAAAGGGTCAGACGTCCATCTGATCCTTTCCAGGTATTCTGCCGGTGGACCCCAACGAGGGTCCCACCGCTCCACGGGAACTGCAACCGATCACGGCAACACCAACCGCATGGGAACAGCAACCGCCGTTATCAGCTTTCTGCCTAACTACTTCTAGAGTGACAGCAACCCTAACCTAGGGCCTGTCCCTGAGGAACCGCAACCTGGGATGGCTTGGGGAAAACTCCTAGGGCCTGTGGAACATTAACCTGCCCCCCTTCCCCTAGCTACCCAGTCTCAACTGTAACTGCTAATCCTAACAGCCTAACGCACCTGCAGCCGACACTCAGCTCACACTGTCAGCCTGCAGGGATCCACACACACTTCACACACCCTGCACGCACTGCGCCCAGCACATGCAGCGACACACACACAGACAGCTGCAATCACACACAGCCACCTGGATCCCGTAGCAATCCACTACTAGCACACTGTGCCTATTTGCCAGTGCCCACAGCCCTCTCCGCTGTGGCACTGCCAAACCTGCACCTTACACACACTAAGGGTGACCTCCCTATCTAGGGCCGTCCCTTATCAGTTACCCACTAACCTGGTGGGGAGTTGGGGCCTACATTGGAGGGTGAGGGTACCTATCAGGATGCAGGAGCTGCACTCACTCCCCGCATCCTTCCTTCCCCTTCAGCTCCTCTGCTCCAACTGACAAACGTGCTGCAGCCCAAACAATGTATCTCTTTCCTCCAGGCCTTCCTAAGCCCTATTGGCTCCCTGGTATCACATGGGGCGTGCAAAGGCTCTTGGGATATGTAGTCCCAGCTCAGAGCCTTCCCTGGTAGGCTAGGGGTTCGCGGGCTTTTCCTACCCTGCACTGCGCGTGCGCAAGCTCTCCCGGGCTTTCTCTCTTCTCCCCGAGCTGTCCCTATGCTCGCGCGAGCTATCCCTAGCTCTGGGGCTTTCCCTGCGCCTACGCGTCCCTGCGCATGTGCAACGCTGTCTTCAATGGCGGCGCCCTGCCTCACCGGCCGCCGGGACCTTAGAGACGCGATCGCGGCCTTAGCAATGGCCCGATCGCATCCCCGGCAACCGGCCGCAGGCAGGAGAAGCCGTGCTGCTCTCTACTCCAGCCCCCACCCTTGGAAGCAGCCGTCGGGTTGTTCAGTACCCGCGATCGAGCTGCACCAGGGGAGGGGGTCTCCAGGAGCTGCTGGGGACCAGGGTTACATAGGCTATTAGCCAGATGGATGAACACTATTCATATAAAGAAATATGGTCAGAAACCGGTTTATCTAACTGTTATCATGAAAAGTGACCACTAGTAAGGTCAGTATACATAGTAAGGCTCAGTGTCAGATGTCTAAAATAGATCACCAATTTAGGCAAGTTTGTGTAGCATCCATCACTGTACTGTATTGTCTCTCTTCAAGTTCCAAATAGATAATGAAAGATTCCTCTATATACAAGGGGAGGGTGTTACAGTGTTATATGCAAGTAGTATCTATACCAGAACACGGGAATATGATATATCCATGTCAATTCCCATATAACAAATGGGCCACCCTATATAGTTACAGAGCTAGTATGGCATAAGAGTGGTCAGTAAGTGGAAGCCAAGTATAGTATATCAGGCAAGACCACAGAACATAAGATATCGCTACACAACCGGTTTATCTGTAGGTGATTTGAGTGCATCCAGCCGTTGTGACGTCAATAAAACCCGATGATCGTTTGCGCGCTTCTTCAGGGGGTGATGCCCATGCTCCACTACGCAGAATAAAAGTACGGGGGCCCACCTTCCGTGGGTAACAACCGACCTTATATCGCTCTACCATCGTAGGGATGGGTTGTGGAAAAGCTACAAAGTAAGTGGCACTACTAAGGATCTTAATAACTACAGATGGCTACGGAATATGTGCACACGGCAAACAAGGCACGCAAAAACACAATATTACTCTGACAATCTTCAGCGTATCATTCTCCCAATGTATTTACTGCCGCAACCACATTTTAACATGTATACAACGTAGTAGGAACCACAGGTCATTAGTGATTTGATTTTGTATGCCACCTTAGTAGAGTGACTTTTAACTGTTTAATTCGGTGCTGCATAACGACAAATGTGTGTGTGTATTGAGTGTGTGGGGATTTGAGTGTGTGTGTGTGTGGGGGGGGGGGGATTGAGTTTGTGTGTATGTGGGGGGGATTGTGTGTGTGTGGGGGGATTGAGTGTGTGTGTGTGGGGGGATTGAGTGTGTGTGTGGGGATCGAGTGTGTGTGTGGGGATTGAGTGTGTGTGTGTGTTTGTGGGGGGATTGTGTGTTTGTGGGGGGATTGAATGTGTGTGTGTGGGGATTGTGTGTGTGTGGGGGGGGGATTGTGTGTGTGTGTGGGGATTGTGTGTGTGTGGGGATTGAGTGTGTATGTGTGTGTGGGGATTGAGTGTGTGAGTGTTTGGGGATTGAGTGTGAGTGTGTGGGGATTGAGTGTGTGTGTGTGGGGGGGATTGAGTGTATGTGTGTGGTGATTGATTGAGTGTATGTGGTGATTGATTGATTGAGAGTGTGTTGTAATGCAGTGGTGAGCAAACTGGGGGGGCAATGAGGCGCAAGATTATTTAGGGGGGCGCAGGCGGCGTGCGACGAAAACTGGGTGCGCGGGCCGGCAGACGCTGTGCGCGGGAGGACGCAAAAGCTGTGCGCGAGGGGCGGCCAAGAAGATGTGCACGGGCGGGCAGCCGAAGATGTGTGCGGGTGGCTGAACAGGTTAGTGCAGGTGGCGGCCACGTGATGGTGTGTGCGTGCATGTGCAGGGGCTTCAGAGATACGGGGAGGAGCACGCCCGAGCTTGGTGAAGTCAAAAGCCCCTCCTTCGGTGTCTGCCCTGCAATAGCGCTGTGTTCCTGCTCTCCTCTGCTGACAACCTGCTTTGCTGCGATCCTCTGCAAGTGAAAGCTTAGGCTGCATCTGTATCAATCATACTATGAATGTACAGAAATAATGTAAAAAAGAAAGTGAAAACACAACATTGAAAACGGAAAAAAATAAATAATACTGTAGGTAGAAGTATGGATGACAATGGGGATAGCAAGACAAAGAGCAGGGAGGGGAAGGTAGAAACAAAAAGGGGGGGGGGAGAGGGAAGGGAGGTAGCAAAGAGGTGGATGAATGCCCCCCCAAAGGATTGCCTTTGTGCACGTACGCTCTCCCAAGCTTGGCGCTTGGGGAGACAAACAAAATTGACTTTGAAGTGCGCTCAGCAGCAGTCAATACACACACACACACAGCCACACACACACACACACACAAAAATAGCCCCGATCCATGCTTGCAAAATTATGCAGGACACCCGGTGCTCATGCATGGAGAGTTGGTGATGTCACTGCTCTCAGCGGCAGCGTGGACGCAGCCTAATTTTGCAAGCGCGAGCTGTTGAAATATGTAAGTATTTAAACATATTTGGATTTACATTGTATACCGTTTAATAAAGGGGTTTTAATCCATGTGATTATGATTACATCAGGCAGGGGGGGCCCGAGAAATTTTATGGATGAAAAGGGGGGCTCGGCATAAAAAGTTTGCTCACCCCTGGCTTACGGGAGGATAGAGCTTAGAGATCTTGATTGGTAAATTGCTGTACATCTTGCTTACTATTGGCCTTCTTTAGTATAATGAGATTCAACAGCTCAATTAGATCATGTCACGGATGCTCACTGCAACCTGGACTGAACTGCGGGGCCGAGGTGGGGAATATATATAACCACCGCCCTAAACCACGGGGGTGGGTCCGGATTGCAAGGTCGTGAATGTAGCCGGGTCAGGATAGGAGAGTGGAGAGGGTACGGGTACTTGCTTGTGGTCCGGGATTGGAGAGCGTAGAATGGTCAAGATCCATAAGCCGTAGTCGAGGATTAGAGAGCGTAGAGTAGTAGATGTCCGTAAGCCGAGTAATGAGCGTAGAAGTCCGTTAGCCAAGCCAAGGTTCAGGGGAACAAGAAGAGACAGGTCAGGTACAAGCAGGGTCACAACAGGTATTCGGAAACAACGTGGACAGGTACTCAGGCTGCAAGTGAGCACAGTGAATAGAAAGGTCTATGCTCAGCAACGACCAAAGGGTGAATGAGACTAATATACAGAGGACTACAAATCAGGGAGAGTAGGTCGGAGGGCTCAGACATACTTAGGTAGACCTGTGATAGGCTGAGGCAGGGTGAAGCTCAGGTGTAGCCCATCTGAGATTAGTCCAGGCAGTATTGCAGGTGCTTGTTCCTTTGAATGGTGCATGCGCGTGCCCGGGGCTGGAGCGTGGCGCACTGAGGTCGGGACCCGCCGCACGCTGCCTTAAGGCGGAGGCAGCGCGCCGATGGAGCGCGGGTCGACGGAGGAGCAGAAAATGCGGCCGCGCCGGCCGCCATGACGGGACGCTGGCCCCGGCAGGTAGGAAGGTGCGAGCACGGACCGTGCGGTCCTGACAGATCATACAACTTTCATCTAATGATAGACCAGATTATCAATAAGTAACTTCTAGTGAAATGTTTCTATTATTAGTCTCTTGAGGCATTGCCCACATCATGCAATTAATTCACAGTGTTTGTATGATTATATGCTTCCATTCACCATGTCTAACTGTAGGCATATATGATTTTGTTAGAATGGTTTACCTATAATACACACAAATTAGTACTACAGTAGGTTCATAATACACATACTATAGGTTGGAATAATTCTTATATTGGGTTATATGTTTTAATTGTTTTCCTGTTATGTTCTTTATTTGTTTCAATTTTTGCAATTATGTAGTTTGTTATGTTATTTGATACGGAGAAGTGTCTTTTCAATGTGATGTCATGTACCCAGATTTTGAATATGCCTAGCCATTATCTGTGGCTAATTCGGCTGAGGTTGATCATATCCGTACACCCCCTCTCTCATGGGGGGGTGTTGACGGGCGGTACCCTCCGTGACCGTATCACCATTGACTATGGTGTGGCAATGTTAAATCAACATCATCAATTACACTTTCTATGTGGACTACCACACTGTAGGTGGCGCTGTTACCGACGGGTCGACTGTCTCCAGCTCCTCAGTTTGCTGTGATATGATCCTGGAGGTGCTCCCGCGCGGATGTTGCGTCACTTCCGTTTTTTACTGGATGTCCGGTTGTGTAAAGCAGGGGAGACTATGAGGGAGCAATATACTCTTTGACAAAGTGCAGGCTACGCCCGAAACGCGTCAGAGTTGTCTCATATACCCACCTACCTTGATGTCTCCTATGTCATCCCCCAAATAAATTGTTTTTAATCAATTTGGATGTGCTGTACTCCAATTTTTCTTCCCTGCATGCTGTGCACCACATATTCCATTGTGGACTACACCACTACCAAGACTATATATACCTTGGGACGCATGGGTCTTTCTATTAATGAAGTCCTTAGATAATTTGGATAAAAATACACAAGGATTACTTTTGCATATACTATTGACAACTAAGTGTACCATTGCCGAGCCTGGAAGCTCGCGGAAGCCCCCACACTGAAGCAGGTGAAAAACAAAATATGGGATGTCATAATACTGGAAAGACCGACTGGTATGCTGCGAGAAACTGGTCAACATTCCGAACACATGGGAGCTATGGATTAATCATGAACATCTTACAAACCCAACAAATAACGGCCGAGCAAGGTTCAATATTTTTTACTAACCCACATCACATTAAAGGGCAATTCCAGCTTTGCTTGCTAAAAATGGATGCCTCAGACAAAAAAACAAACCCTGAAACAGAAATAATGGGCCAACACTCATGATCGATATTCTGTACATGTTACGGCTTATATTGTATAAAATGTGTCAAATTAATATATAAACATTTAAGCGTGCCAAGTGTACTACTCGCCCCCTTTCTTTTATTTTCGTTACCCCTAACGTAAATGAAACATTAATAAAATACATGCTTAAAAAGAAATATCTGCAGTGTCTGAGGTTACAATGGGCCTGCCTTTCTCTAAGCTTATCACTATTGCTGGCATCTACTGCCCCCCTAGGGCCCTATCTGATGTGGGACACTGACAAAACAGTAACTATGGTACTTGAGACACGGGCTACATTTTTTTAAAGCTTAAAACAACAGAGCTACTGACAGAGCCATGTAGTTTATGTATCCAATAATAATTTAGTATCCTATGCAAGATTTGATTATTACGCTCAGCTAACAAACACCTCTACATCTATATATACAGTATACTGTATGTGTATATATACACGTGAAGAGGTCGATTTTTTTTATTTTCCTTTATACACATATTTGTATTACTTATTGCATATTATTAACAATACGCCAATTGTAAGTTAATGTATGTTATCTTTATTGATATAGCGCCCACAGCTGTACACAGCACTTTACAAAAAAGACAAAACAGTTCAGGGAATTATAATACAATAAGTGTGTCACGAACTGCACACCTGTGATCACATGACTTGTACTGTATATGTGACAAGGGTTAATATCTACAGCTACCTAGCTGACTCAGTTTTCACTCCCGCAAGGTACCTCAAATGGGAAATGAGGTTGCAGAAAAAAATATCATTACAAAAACACACAGTACAACATATGCAGACAGTTTCATCAAAATAAAAGTAAATCTAATTTACGTTACCGTATAAGCTTTATCAGATTTCTTCCAAAGAGGTAATAGGAGCATGAAAGATGAGAATTAATGTGTCGGACATCAGAACACACCTCTGCTGAATTCTATATAAATATTCCCAAATGCATGGTTTATATCCCACATTTCCTTTCATTGAAAACAACATGAGCCCACCTTCTGGGCGTAACCTTAACCCCCTTCATCAATCTCTAATGACACTTCTATGGCTAGAATATTTTTTTTTTATTTTGAATAAAAAGATGCCTAAATATAGAAAATGTCCACGTAGGGATTATGTTGCTCCGCGCTAACGTGGGTACTGTGAGGACTCCCTCTTGCAGCCTTCAGTCTGGGGGGGGGGATTCCACACGTCCCCTACAAAAGTGAGCTCCCACGAGGGGGGCTCACAAACAGAAGAAAACAAAAGGCAGACAGGCGCACTGAGGGGTGTAAACAATTTATTAATCTAAGACAGTGGGTAACCATCCACTGATACAGGGTTAAAACATCAATAAGTCAAAACAATTAAACTAAGAACGGGACTGGTAATATCACCAATATAGTAGATGTGGGGTAGGGGGTTACCAAAGTGATCTAGCTAAGCACTACAGAAAGGGTCCGGACCAATCTGAGAACTTACCCTGCTAGAGACAAGGGAAACCGCTTCCACCAGCTGCAAATACTCCACAGGAACTGCCACCACGTGACCTCTACCATCTGTACTCGTTTGGGACTACATGTGTTTTTATTCATTCTAATTGCATCTAACCCATTGGCTGCAGCTCTGCACTTATACTCCAGGGACAGCGCTATCACGTGACCTCCTGACGAAGCACTACGTGCGAAACGCGTAGAAGTCACGTGGTGGCAGTTTCTGTGGAGTATTTGCAGCTGGTGGAAGCGGTTTCCCTTGTCTCTAGCAGGGTAAGTTCTCAGATTGGTCCGGACCCTTTCTGTAGTGCTTAGCTAGATCACTTTGGTAACCCCCTACCCCACGTCTACTATATTGGTGATATTACCAGTCCCGTTCTTAGTTTAATTGTTTTGACTTATTGATGTTTTAACCCTGTATCAGTGGATGGTTACCCACTGTCTTAGTTTACACCCCCTCAGTGCGCCTGTTTGCCTTTTGTTTTCTTATATAGAAAATGTCCCATATCTTTATTCCTATAATATTTAGAAGAACGCCATCTTCACTGTTGTGTCTGTATTATTAAAATACATGTGTGGATATCAATCTTGATTTATTTCATGCTAAGTTTGATAGAAAAATTGATGTCTGTCCTTTGCATCCTCATAATCATGAAGGGTTTAGCATTATTTGATTCATCTGATCACAAATTACTAAAATTAATCTGCAATGCTTGTGAATCGCTGTTATCTGTAATTTTAGTAAATCTACACAATCATGGAATATCTTCCTGGTCACACCCTCTGGTAATTCCAGACACCTAAGGAATCTCTTTAAAGTTTAAGGTCCACTGTCAGAAAATAATTGTGACACCATATTGCAAGCTTCTACTTTCAAAACCAGGCGTTGATCTTCGATAACCTCACTCCTAGACCAATACATAAAAGCCAGGTTGTATCAGTGGTCTGACCTGCCATAAAACAATTCCTTGTATTTTTAAGGAGGTACAACTTGCACCTAAAATTAATTGTTTATGTGCCAGTTTATTAAAATATTAACTATCTTATGGCATTATCATTACAAAGTGCAACAAGCAAAATCAGACAAGGAAAATTAATTTCTTCCCAGGAGAGTTTACAACCCAAGCAATGTGTTGGGAAACTTACAGAGACAGCAGGTGAGGGAATAAGTGCAGTAGATGACAGTGCTTGGCCACAATGGTTGGTAGGAGCGGCTGTGGGTGTAGGACAGCAGCCATAAGTCTGGCTAATGAAATGCTTCATTTAAGAGGAATTTTTTAGGTTTAAATAGGAAAAAACAAGAAAGGAGCCCAACGGGGAGACGTATAAGGATATAAGCATATCTATATATAAAAAATAGTAACAAGGGACTCACATCTAGAATTACATGTATTTGCATGGATGACACATTGGTAGGCACTCGCAGGCCAAGTTGATGATGGGTGATGGTATAAGGGGGAGCCTTCCACAAGTTACCCACTGTAAGAGTCCCACTCCAGAAAGAGCACACAAACTTGGATCCCAGCAGTGTAACGTAAAGACGTGCCTCATACGCCAAACCTCAACGCATTTCGCATAAAATACGCTTCATCAGGGCTTATGGCTAATATGCACACTAGAGGCCATATATATACCCAAATGGGCCACGCCTCTTAAAAAATTTAACCCTATGCATTGGGACATCCCTTACAATTGTACAAAATACACCATACATCTTACAAATAGACAAATGCAATAATGAGATATACAAAAAACAAACATAAAGCATAAAGTAAACATGGAATGAAAAGAAATAAAAACTGAATTAAAAAAATACAATATATATATATATAAAATATATAAAACTATATATAACATAATATACAATATACAGTACGAGAGCCAGAATGTTAAGTGTCCAAAAGGGCATGGGAAAAAAAAAACCAAACATAAAGCATAAAGTAAGATTTCCTCGACAGCTATTCGAATGAGTGAATGCAAGGGAGAAGGAATTGTAGTTGTGAATTTAGCCAAGGCCATGGGCTAGACGGATGGGTGTGTCGGAGCCAATAAGGGGCAAGAGAGGAGGAGAGGATAACGTTGTAAGAGTTGACAAGATAGTCAATTTCAGAGTAAGGAGAGAGAGAAGAGGTTAGCGTTCAGTTTAGAAGTAAATGCAGTGGAGGCCTCGAGAGTAGTGAGTACAACAGGTAGAAGGGGGTGAGGGGAATTAGAGGTGGTGAATGATAGGAGGTGATGGTCAGAGAGCGGAAGGGGGAGATGGAGACAGGGAACAGTTTTTAGTAAAGAAAACAAAAAGTGAAAGACAGCACTCAAAATTAGTGATACCAAGAATGTCTGCAGGGTGCCAACCGAACAAGGAGGACCCAAATTCTCCCTAGAGAAATAGCAAAACACAAGCAGGAGAGAGAGAGTTTTCGTTTTTTCTATATAGACTAAGGACTTGACGGTTTGATTCGTTTTTTTTTTTTGCTGAGTAACATATATCATTTTGCTGGATCTGAACTATATACAGTTGTGTGAAAAAGAAAGTACACCATCTTTGAATTCTATGGTTTTACATAACAGGACATAGTAACAATCGTCTGTTCCTTAGCAAGTCTAAAAATTAGGTAAATACAACCTCAGATGAACAACAACACATGGCATATTACACCATGTCATGATTTATTTAACAAAAATAAAGCCAAAATGGAGAAGCTATGTGTGAACAACTAAGTACACCCTTACTGCTTCCATAGGAATTAAGATGCTAAGTAGCAGACAGGTGCTGTTAAACAAATGCCCTTGATTAATTGATCATTAGCAAGTGTGACCACCTCTCTAAAAGCCGAAGTTTTAGCAGTTTGCTGGTCTGGAGCATTCAGGTGTGTGTTAACACAATGCCAAGGAGGAAAGACATCAGCAATGATCTTAGAGAAGCAATTGTTGCTGCTCATCAATCTGGGAAGGGTTATAAGGCCATTTCCAAACAATTTAAAGTCCATCATTTTACAGTGACAAAGATTATTCAAAAGTGGAAAACATTCAAGACAATTGCCAATCTTCCCAGGAGTGGACGTCCCAGCAAATTCACCCCAAGGTCAGACCGTGCAATGCTCAGAGAAATTGCAAAAAAAAAACAAGAGTTACATCTCAGACTCTACAGGCCTCTGTTAGCATGTTAAATGTTAAAGTTCATGACAGTACAATTAGAAAAAGACTGAAAAAGTATGGTTTATTTGGAAGGGTTGCCAGGAGAAAGCCTCTTCTCTCTAAAAAGAACATGGCAGCACGGCTTAGGTTTGCAAAGTTGCATCTGAACAAACCACAAGATTTCTGGAACAATGTCCTTTGGACTGACGAGACCAAAGTGGAGATGTTTGGCCATAATGCAAAGCACCACGTTTGGCGAAAACCAAAACACAGCATATCAGCACAAACACCTCATACCAACTGTCAAGCATGGTGGTGGAGGGGTGATGATTTGGGCTTGTTTTGCAGCCACAGGACCTGGGAACCTTGCAGTCATTGAGTCGACCATGAACTCCTCTGTATACCAAAGTATTCTAGAGTGAAATGTGAGGCCATCTGTCTGACAGCTAAAGCTTGGCCGAAATTGGGTCATGCAACAGGACAATGACCCCAAGCACACCAGCAAATCTAGAACAGAATGGCGGAAAAAGAAAAGGATCAAGGTGTTGCAATGGCCCAGTCAAAGTCCAGACCTCAACCCAATTGAAATGCTGTGGCTGGACCTTAAGAGAGCTGTGCATAAACAAATGCCCACAAACCTCAATGAACTGAAGCAACGTTGTAAAGAAGAGTGGGCCAAAATTCTTCCACAACGATGTGAGAGACTGATAAAGTCATACAGAAAACGATTACTTCAAGTTATTGTTGCTAAAGGTAGTTCTACAAGCTATTGAATCATAAGGTACACTTAGTTTTTCACACATGGCTTCTCCATTTTGGCTTTATTTTTGTTAAATAAATCATGACAAGGTGTAATATGTCATGTGTTGTTGTTCATCTGAGGTTGTATTATCCTAATTTTAAGACCTGCTAAACAACAGATGATTCTTATTATGTCCTGATATGTAAAACCATAGAATTCAAAGAGGGTGTACTTTCTTTTTCACACAACTGTATATTGAGCTTGAACTTTTTCTATTGATTTGGACATTGCAATTATTTGTGGGCTTTTCTGAGTTGGTTGGGGGTGCAGGGTCTAGGGAAGTACCTTGTGGTCCATTTGGACCTGAGGGAACCGGCCTTCACCCCGAAATGTTGCCCCCTAATTACCCTCCTCCCCTTTATTGTTTTCCCCACACCCCACCTACCTTCTTTCGCATTGTGTTTTGTCTTCTCCTCCCCGTTTCTTTCCCCACACCAATTACAACTAGGGTTTATCTTTGTATTACCCGCTTGTGTGACGTTACTCCAAGTGTATTTATATCTTGTGTTTGCATCATTAAATATTGTTCTATTTGGCATATTCCCTGTTTGACATTTTTCTAATAGTCAGTGTGTGCTGGAACATTAGGTTGTGTTTTGTTAGTTTTTAGTAAAGGCCACGTCTAAATAGTGATTATCCTTGTGGGTCCATTGGTGAATGCCAAAGGAGGAGAAGGGGAGATGCCCTGGAGACTGTGGGATCATCAATATGACAGTTGAAGTCCCCAAGTAAAAGTATAGGCGTCAGGGGAGAAAAAGAATGAAAGCCAGGATGCAAAGTCAGAGAAAAAGGTGGAGGAAGAGGATATAGAGGTAGGCAGTTTGTAGATGACTGCAACATGCAGAAAGGGTAGAAAAGATGAACAGTGTGAACCTCAAATGGAGAAAAAGAAACAGATGGAGGCATATAGCGGAGCTGATATTAGCAGCAAGGGAGAAGAGGGGACCTACCACTCCACCCTGGCCATTGGGGCATGGAGTGTGTGAGAGAGACCACCATAGGAAACAGCAATCCCCACAGCAATCGTTTTGTTAGAGTCAGGTTTCTGTTAGAGCAAAGAGATGAAGAGAGCGAGATTAGAAGAGGTCTTATTCAGAGAGCAGACATTCTAGAGGGCACAGGAGAAGGGAAGAGAGGGAGACAAGGAATATGTATTAAGTTGATGGGTGGGAAGAGGAGGCAGGGAGGCGTGGTCGAAAACAGGTGTGTATATGGCTGGGTTTAGGATTAGGAGACATACAGTAACCTCTGCAGCAAGAAGGAATAGAGAGAGAAAGGAGGTGAGATGATTTAGGAGGGTGGGTGGGGGGGCTATTTATTGAGATATACAGAAGGAGCTGGGATAAAGGTATTTAAATAGTGGTGGTGTCTGGGTACAGGCATAGGTGGAGGAAATTAGATATGTTGAGATGTGGAAAGGAGGAGAGTGGGAAAGATAGAGTAGAAAAGTTTACAAAGGAGCAAGGAAACAACATTCGGGAGGTCAAATTAGGATGCAGTGCAGGTGTTAGGGAGAGAAAGGTGGGAGAGTTCCCAGGTTTTGGAGGATAAGAGGAGTGTGATTTCAAAGAGCTGATATATAAATCAGGTCTGAGAAGGTTAGAAGTAGCTAATAAAGTGATAGTGTTAACATTGTGCATAAATTGTCGGAGCATATAAAAAAGGAAGTTCTCACAGCTGCAGAGGTGTTGCTAAAGTGTTGACTTCAATTATTCTTTTCCTATTCACCTCCATATTAACTCCACAGACACTTAACATGTGGCCCTTGAGAAGGGGGCACAGCTGACTACATTGTTTATTACCCTAAACTAAGAGTTAATTAGACAGTGAGTATATATATATGGGGCCTTTACTGTCTTGGTCTGTACTCCCAGACAAAGTGCCCACCGTTAAACGCACAGTAGACCTGCCCAAGATAAAATTAGTGTGATCTCACCTCGTCGGCCACGGCAAGAGCATGCACCACTAAGAATAAGTACATGTTTTGTTAAACATGCTGTGCTGGGGTGCCTGGTTTCCTCACTTGTTTGTGAGTAGACTATGATCTGTTTTAATGATTTCTTTCTTAATAAATACTGCGCCATGAGATTCTTCTCCCTTCATCTCTGAGCGCCCAGTTCCTGTCTTGAACTGAACTCATTTTGACTTCTAGTGGGGGCAGGGGAGGGAGGGGGAGATTGCTGCTTTAATGAAGACTACTGCGACACATGGTGCACGAGAGAGCACCGTGTAAGACGTCGATCCTATCGAATTCCATGGAAGCCGATCCACTTCTGTAAGAGGTGATCATGTACATTTATACACCTGGAGAAACTCACGGCTCTTATCCAGAACTTTAATAATATAGAAGAGAACATAAAAATAGCGATCCTCCTGGGAGAAGATGAAACCACAGCAAAACTGGCTTTACACTATATCAGCACCAGCCACAGGCTGAGAGATGCCCACTAACCCCCACATCCCTGTGTGTAACTGTTACCCATGTACCTTGCAATCATTATACCCTACCCCCTACTATTCATGTACTGTGTGTAGCAGGGTACCCCCTGACTACTATTCTACCCAATGGACTGGCAGTAAACCCTGGTACTACCAGGTTGCCAGTAGTTGGTATGGGGTTTTCCCCCTCGCCTTTGAGACTGCACTTGAGGGACAGCAGAGGGTGGTACATCCGTTGTAGCTGGGACAACGGGGTGCCCGCCTTCTGGCTGTACTTAAGGGCAGGACCGCCGTAAAGTTAGTAGTTGTTCCTTCCCCACTTGAGGAAGGCAGGTCACACATTGGAGAGGCTGCATATTGGGCCTACTCTATTCCTCTTCCCTCCGGTGGAGAGTGAGTGTGGACCATACTTCTGCTTCTGCTAGGGAAGTGGGGAAGAGCTAGGACGGCTGCGGGTGCCCTTGGCCTGTAGTGGCGGTCCAGGGACCATGTTCAGTGATAGCTGACCTGACAGACTGTATCCGGCAGAAGACTGACGTGTAACTGTTACTGCAGAGTGTAGTAATAAACCCGTTCCTGTTTTGCAATATAACTCCTGCCTGGTGCGTGACCCTAGTGGGGGGAGAGGTAATAAGTTATACCATGGGAGATCACCTTCAGTTCCTGAAGCCTACGGCAGATGGAGGCGCTGAACTGCTAAGGAGAAATGTGGGGTATGAACCCCCAGAAGCCTGTTCCTGTGTCCCCACTACCATCAGCAGACAACTCAGCCTTCCTGTTGCCAGTAGGTATATGCACCATACACCCTGTAATGGCCCCTATCTGCGATTGGGTGGGGGAAAAAAACGTTACATGTGTAATCATTGTACCCCACCCCATATTATTCACACTTTGGCAATATTGAAATGTTCTTTCGTCATGCCAATAAAGCTTATTTGATTTGATTTGTATACAGAGGTTAGTAATGTGGGAAAGAATATCACTAATGTTGACATTTGCATCTCAGACTTCAGCTTACATCCCACTCACTCTTTCTATCTCTCTCTCCCACCCCCCCCCCTGCGTCTATCTGTCTCCACGGTAACCGTCCCTCATTTCCACCTCCAGCCCCGCTGTAACGTTTCAACACCCTTTTATGTCAGAGCAAAAAGCAGCGCGCCTTGGTGACGCAAGTCACTTGCCGTGCCTGAACGTACAATTCTTTGTTCCTAATTTTCATTGTCTTTTTTTCCAATAAAGTTTATTAAAAAAAAAAATCTGACATGCGTGGGCTCGACCATGTCAAAGACGTCACTGCCCATACGGGAGCTCGGTGGGAGGAGAGAAAGGGAAACGGTGGAGGCTGTAATGTGCCCTGGTGACGTCGCCGGGAATGACGTCAGCACGCTCTGGCTGACGCAACACGTAGCCTACCAGGAGGAGGGGTCTCCAGGCCCCCCCTCCCCTTCATTTCCTTTTTTTTTCTCCCCTTTCTTTTTCTCTCTTCTCTTTTTTTCCCCCTTTTATCTTTATTTGTTCACCTTTTCTCCCCTCATCCCTCGTATCCTCCGTTCTCATTCTTTAGTGATGTCCCCTCCTCAGCCTCCTCTCTCCGGCGGCCTCTCCTCTCACTCACGCAGCCGCCGGGGCTGACAGGCTGTGAGCAGCAGAGAGAGAGAGAGGACAGAGACATCCATGACATTATTACCACTGCTTCCCATCCCACTGCTTTATTAATTATCTTTCATTAACCCCCCACGGCCCCCCATCCCTTCCTCCATATCCGGAGAGGTCCCTGAACATCCCGAGGAGAGAGAGGGGGCAGCAGTGGGGAAGGGAGGGAGGTAAGTGCACATGGCTTTTATCTCCACCAACAGGGTCACCAAGGCTTAGGGAAGTGGGGGAGGGTGGGTCTGTGTGGCATCAAGGCAAAGAAAAGCCAAGTTATTTATCAACCCGCCACCAATTTCCTGTGTCAGGTGTTATGTCAACTTTGCCTGACGCATGTTGTCAGCTAGATAGGTTGTCCCCTGGCGTGGAGGTAAACGACGTTTGGAAAGGGGAATGCAATGACGGCGATAGATGTGGGCAACGTTGTCCGGCTGCAATGTTTGTGTGTTAACTCCTATTAACACTGTCCACGTTGATGGCTGAAGCAGGTGCTAAATAGATTAACCCTTTCAATGCTAGTGGTGCCTGCAATGCATTGCCCCTCTTGCAACAGGAGGGTTAATGTGTCAGTGCTGCAAGATGCAGGGTGGAAGTGCCTTTCTAAACAACAATGCAATGTGAAAGTTGACTGCATAAACACAGTAGCTAAACATCAGGTAACCAATATATGTTTTGGAAAAGAATCAAGCTGTGGCACTGCCAGGTACATAAAAGTACATACAAATGGCAGGTTTAACGAAAAATGTATTCATTTGGGAATCATCGTTGGGCCCAATGTTTTTTTTTTTTTTCTTTTCTTTTGGGATTTGCAAGTATATGCTCCATGATTTGTAAAACTTTCAGTATTTTTCATCTTTCATTAGCTATTTGCACATACTGTAGTACGCAATCTTGTTTGCTCAACACACACTTCCACATAATGTGGATAAGGTTGCGGCCACACTGCCGCTGACCGCGCGGTACTTGGCGAGGTTACTTCTAGCAATTTAAATTTAGACGTCACTGCTTCCGTGGTGGCGCTCAAGCGCGGGCACACGCTCACCCATGCTTGGCGCTTACATAAACAAAAAAAACTGACTTTGAACCGCGCGCAGATTGCCTGAAATGCCCGCCCGCGAAATAGCAAGGACATAGCTCATAGCTCATGCTTGGAGAGCTGGTGATGTAACCGCTCTCCAAGCATCAGCGCTGTCAGCGCCAGCGTGGCCGCAGCCTAAGGCCCGGCTATAGAGGGGTGGGGAGAGCGGAGGCGCGCTAACGCTGAGGCCAGCGCGATTGCATGGACTTGCAGGCGAGCCAGCGTGCGCGAAGGGAGCCGGGGGGGGGGAGGTGGTTGGAGGCAGGGCAGTGACGTCGCTGGGCCAATCGCTCGCGACGCACTGACGTCAATGTCACGGCGCCGACGCTGCTGTGCTGTGATTGGAGGTTTTCAGCCGACAGCGCGCTGAAAAACAGGTTGGCGCTCGGCTGAAACCTCCAACGCCTCAGCACGCCTGCGGACGATCGCGTGAGCCCCCTCTCAAGGCATCCTCATTGAGGATGCAGGGGCTCAGCGCGGAGCGTCCGCACGCCTCAGCACGGCCTGTCCTTCTATGGACTCGGCCTAACACTAAAATTGTGCGGTCTAAAAGATTTGGATGTAGCTGTTTTTTTGTCCACTGGAATCTTGCCTGCCGGGACATTTCGCCACCCATCTGCCCCAGTCGGGGGTTAGGTTAGGAACCTAAACCCTTACCTACCCCTGACACCCAAATGGCGATGATGAAACGACCACGGTCAACTGACCCGCAGAAACTAAGTGGTGACGAAGAGTCGTACTGTGAAAATTGTGCTTTTTTTTTTTTTTTTTTTACCGTTCTCTTTCATCTCGCTTGATTTCTCTACTTCCTTCTCATTGACTCTTTACAAATTTGTTAAGGTCTGATTATTATATGATGGCCATTTATTTTTTGAATACCACATTTGTGGTTATTGTCAAACCTTTTTAGATATCTGTGAAATTAATTCTCCTTTCGTATTTGTTTACAAAACAGCTTCTCCAGGCCCTTGGTATATACAGTTTAGAACCTTTTATTTTATATTGTTGTAAGCAGCCGTTCTTGTCGTTTTTCAGTCGAAAATTCCAATTGAAGCCAATGATTTTTTTTGACTTAAAATGGCCCGAAAGGCCGCTCTGGATATTATGGAATTATGGCCCCTAGACTTGGATGTCAGGCAGGATTTGTGCTCGTATAGAAAACACCTGCTAGACTTATTCAATGTCCATACAGTATGATTCAATTATGTGACTTCCTCTGCTAAACAAATACATTGGTTGCCTATTTACTTTCTTACTTGATTACAAATTCAAATTTTTGCTTACAAAGATTGTATGGTGCATCTCCAGTTTACTTGCAACAAGTGTCTAAATTGCTATTTCCTGACAAAATGCATGTCAGGCTGTTGGACTTAATTTCTGCTGTAAATCCTTGTAATCTGACCCGGAGTTACCTTGTCTATTTTCTGCATGTTTAAATTCAGTAACTTTATCCACCCATCCTGCTGAAATGGGGTGCCAGTTGTACACTGTATTTTACATTGCTGCATTCTATTCTCCATTGGTATGATTATATTACTGTATTGATATTGCATTAGTAATTCTTGTTGACGTCAATTGGCTTAAAGATCCCTTGATTTGTCGGCTTGTATCTTTTTTGCCTGTAAAGAAAGTTGTTGTTGTTGTTCTGTCATTGCACTTGTTTTGTTAGCTAATCAGAGGGCTCACTGGTTACTGATGTCATGTAATTATGTACATTGCATAATTTTTCTCACACAGGTTTGTAAATAGTAATTCTTTCATTGCTTTGCTCCAGCTGTTATAAACTACAGTTGTGTTTCAGGAATACATAACAAAACATGTACAGGCATACCCCGCTTTAAGGACACTCACTTTTAAGTACACTCACGAGTAAGGACATATCGCCCAATAGGAAAACGGCAGCTCGCACATGCGCCTGTCAGCACGTCCTGAACAGCAATACCAGCTCCCTACCTGTACCGAAGCTGTGCGCAAGTGGGGAGACTATAAAGCCTGTTACAAATGCGTTATTTACATCAGTTATGCACGTATATGAGGCTTGCAGTACAGTACATGCATCATTAAGTGGGAAAAAGGTAGTGCTTCACTTTAAGTACATTTTCGCTTTACATACATGCTCCGGTCCCATTGCGTACGTTAATGCGGGGTATGCCTGTACACAGCAAAACGGTCCAGAATCAGAGTATTGCAGCTTCATGCATTAAAAAAGAAACAAAAAAACCCCATTAATTTACAATTCATGGTTAAAATGGGGCACATACAGTACCATTTCTGTTTTCAGAGCAGATCTCTCTGCTAGAGCTAGATGCTCTCTAGAAATATCGACACCCAACACCCATACATGTGTCCAAATCATAAGATGTGTTAAAATAATCATACAAAACAGTTGCCCGATGTAATAAACAAATTGAAAGGTAAAGAACAAAAAACTATTCTTTAAAGCCTTTTCTCTATGTAGGAAACGTTATAAATATATATTTTTGATACTAAGAAGAGAGGGGGAGATTTCCCCCCCACTGAAAGGAGGGATGGGGTACAAAAAAATAGTGAAGGTGGGTAGGCGGTGTGGGTACAGAAACAAAATAAAACTTGGAGGTTGGGGGTCGTAGGGTACATTTTCAGCCATGCAAATTAACAGTAATTATAACATTTGATTTGCACGTTATTATATTTAGCCACAGTGAATATGGTTGAAGTCAAATATCTCCCTTCTATATGGTTAGTCTTAGACTTTGTTTATTCCAGTAGAGTGTCGAGGAACTCCGATCTGTTTGTGTTTTTTTTTTTTTTGTTGTTTTTTTTTTTTTATACCTGAGTGTTGGGGAGGAGAAAATGTTCTATGAGGTGAGACGGTTCCGGTGTGTGTACCATTTTACTTAACCATGGGTACCATATATTTCTAATTGTGGTTAGTGAATTATGGAGGTAAGCTGTTATTTTTTCATAATGAAGCACTAGCCCGATTTTGTATTTATTATTTTTGAGATCTGGAATTGAACCTTTTTTAATGTGGCTGCTGTGGTGCCCGTAAATATATGTAGAATCAGTTTGCGTTCTCCATATGATACATTCTGGATCGGTCTGATAATCCAAACATTAATGAGCAGGTCCACAACATACATACCATTGTGCCCCTCTGGTCACATCCCTAGAAACACCGCGAGGTCTGACTAAGACAACAAAATGTTATCAGGGGTAAGGCACCATTAATGGAGAACGTTGTAGCTATTTTCTCTTATTGCAGAGCTGGCATTGAGGCAGTAGTGTTCCAGATGTCTTCCAAATCTTGGGGTGTCTAGAATCTGAAACATATATTGAAGTGCCCTGCCGCTCAACCTTAATATCTGGTAAAAGTAAGTATGGTATAGAACTGGAGCCCTATCCCCTACTGTTGTGTGTGTGTGTGTGTGTATATATAGTTGTGTGTGTATATTGTATGTATATATATATATTATATTATATTATATTATATTATATTATAATGTATGTGTCAGGGTAGTAAATACGGGAACCTTTTTTGTGACCCCTCTGGGGACGTAATATATGTATATGGGTCTAAAGACTCGCCTTGATCTGTCTCTGTATCTAACGTAGTGTACAGTATGTCCCCATCTTTACAAGACGGAGCGCTGTGTGCTATACTGTAGAGTTGCTATAAGGATTTTTACTCGCTTTCAAAGAGTGTATTAATGTAAGATTTATTTTTGATGGTGTGTGATGTAATAAATGCCAAGGTAGATAGTTCAGTATTAGGGATCTGATTTACTTCCTTGAAATGTGCAAATGCTTTACAGTTTTAGTTATTAAATAAGTCTTTAACTCTCTTGAGATCTTTGCTTTTTCACCATGTAAAGTTGCCCTCCTTGCATTCTGGCTTAAATAAAGGGTTGTGAAACAGAGACATCCATATTTGAATCATGAGTTGTAATTATCTTACTATTATTATTTTTTTTTTAAAGGCTTTTCTACATGCTTTCTCCCCTGTGCCATCTACAAGACATTTTTGCTTAGCGTTATGATTTTTCTGACTCTACTTTGAAGTGAATGGATTTAGTGTGAGAAGCTTCATTGTATTGTATAGTCCCTCTCCACATAGAAACATAGAATATGAAGGCAGATAAGAACCACTTGGCTCAGCTCATCTACCCATTTTCTATATGTGACGAGGGAGAGATTACATTTTTAATAAGAAATAGGACCATATTTACTGACTTCTGCCATTAAACACTTTTCGACTCTTACAGCCCATTGATGTGAATAGATTGGCAGAAGACTGCATAACAAATATGGCCCATAATATTTGTCTGACACATGTAAAGGTATTGTCTTACCCAATTATGCATAGATTTGTCAAGAGATCATTAGTTTATTGTAGAATGAAACCTGCTTCATTGATGGTACAAGTGTCTCCATTGAGTGCCCTTCTTAATAGGCAAATTTCTTTCGATCCTATGGTCTACTAATTTAAACAATATTCAAATAATTTTATCAGCAAAAGAGAGAAGCTCTATATAATGTTAAAACCTAAAATAATTTAGTAAATCTCGCTGGTAATTCTGCCGGTTGTGACTGAAACCTAGTGTTTCAGTCGCGTTGGTGACATCACTGTGCCTGCGTCATCTCATTAAGGTAGTTTTACTTATTTAGCTAGCTAAACTATGATGTGGGCCCATGAAGGCAGCCACTAGCACCAGTCAGCTGATAGTTGTTTCATTTAGCCTCTCACTACATCGGCTTTTGTTTCACGGAGCAGTCCATAACTCGAAAAAAAGGTTTGGAGTATGCACATGGCAATTGGGGGTCAATGCTACAATCTACCCCGACCCCAACACTACCAGGGGTGATATGAGACATGCATCCACTGACCAGATTATCAACATTGGTATCATATTCTTTCTGTTTTTTTGAGAGAGCCTCTCTATACAGGAACACTCAAATGTAACACACCCCTCTTATTTGGGGTATATGATATAGAGGAGACTATTGAGGTTCTCCAATACTTCACTTGTATATATTTAATTTAGTTATTCACAGATATCACTTGTTTGTATATATCACAGAGGCTTCCTAACACCATACCGAACAGCAGTGGTGTTTTTCATATATTCTGGAGATACCTGTTGCTGCAATAGAGATCACCCTATACAGTTATATATATAGATGGCTACTACACAAAGTGAACCCAACGGGGACCATATTGTAAGGTGACATATTACTTTTATTATAGCATTAGATTCTACTAGGACACACTGATGTCCTTATTCCGGTTGTTTCGGCATTATTTTAGGTTTTAACATATAGAGCTTCTCTCTCGCTGATATTAATACAATTATTTGAATATTGTTAAATTGGTAGAGGTAGAGTGCTAAGAATAGGGATTCTTTTCTCTTTGTTTACACCGATGTGCACATTCCCTAAAGCACCCCTTTAGTACGTTACCGTTCTCTTATTCTATTAGCAGAGCGGGGGGCCCTCTTTCGCTATATTCGATCCTATTGTCGCCAGATTCATCAGGGCAGCCATCTGAATCAAATCGCAGATAAAGGCTTCCATACTCTCATGGGATCTGTATCCGTTCTTGGAAACGTTCACTTCAGCGACTTTTGAACCTTTCGAGTTTCCTATCCATTAAAACACTCACTATAAAAACCGTTTTCATCACATCAATCACTACAGAACATAGTTGCAGAATTAGGTGTAGTTTAGAGCATTGCCAGCCTATATTCAGAACAGTTTAGGAAAACCTCAAGGCTGTTCATTGTTTTCCAAGGCCCCAGAAAAGGAAGAGAAGCATCAGTCGCATTTATTTAAAGGACGATCACAACAGCCATCCACAAAGCTTATACTTCCTTAGGGAATGTTCCCTCACATACGATTAAGACTCATTCAACAAGGTCTATGGCAGCTCCTTGGTCGGATAAAGCACAGCGTGCACAAGACATATTTAAGGTAGCAACATGGTCCTCATTAAATACTTTCTCTAAGCATTATAGGTTGGATCTACAGGCCTTGACTGATGTGGGATTTGGGAGTAAGGTTGTACAAGCTGTAATTTTGTCAGCTCCTAAAGATGTACCCACCCAATCTAACAACTTTGGAACATCCCAGCTATTATTGGCTGTCATAGAGGACACTGACTAATAAGGAAATTTACCTACCAATATTTCGGTTTCTTCAAGCTCTCTCTATGGCAGCCTACTTCTTTCCCTTATTTTTAGTTTTACATGTCTATTTTGATTAATTTGTGCTTCTTGTTAGGAGCTTGGATAACTGATAACTGACAAGGGAACAGGCCACACCTCTTTTGTACCTGCGTCAGAACTTGTCCTACCCCAGCTAAGAGTTGTATATCCAAGCTGTTCTTTACTGCCATATAGAACTTGAATCTGAAATATCAGTAGGTACATTTCCTATTTCCTTTGTGTCGCATTGGCAACTACTGTAGTAGGTTAACTCTCTTCATTTTTATAGGACAAGAAGAAAGCGGTGCCTTGGGGTATATATCTGCTCCCCACCAACACCAGATTTTTCTTGCCCTACGGGATATTCTAGGAAGAGGGTTGTTTGGGCCGCCAGAGTGCCATCCAGAGGGGACCTAAGAATTCCTCACCCTCCGCCTCACAAATTGAGGTGGGGGTCATAGTGTTACTATGAGCCACCACATGCAGCCTGCTCTGGTGGCTGTCGTGGACTGTCTGAGGCCGTCCGTGTATATAGAGTTTCTGGAATGACCACCCATGTGGATGTACGCGCGCCGGAGGTGTACAGCCTTCTATTTTCAGGACAGAGAAAGTCCTGATGACAGACGCAACTTGGGGAATCCTTAAAGGTTTGGTGAGAAATTGGGTCAGTGCTATGTATTTTTTTTGCACAGTCTTCCCCTGCTTCCCCAGAACTCAAGCTAGATCTGAAACCTAACCCCACGGTGGAAGATAGGACTAAGAAAACTACATTCATGCAAAAGCACAGAGGTTGTGCATCTTGTGTAGAAAAGTTCACAAGCCTATGCTATGAATGCATTAGGAAAATTGAAGAAGCCCCATTCACAAATAGCGGAATTCTTCAGTGGGCTGAAGGGGTCATTAGTCCACACATTTAAGCATGCTCAGAAGTGGTTAAAAGATCCTGCTCACAAACATCTCTGGATAGAGCTTTCCCAGTCTCTAAGGAAGACTGAAGGGCAGAAGACTTTTCTGACGACTGCCGGCAGGAAATATGTGCGCTTTTTAACATACTAAATAATTTAAAAGTAACTTTAGAAAATGAAGACACACTTGAGGAATTGGGCACCCAAGGTGGGGTTTCCTAGGCACTTGCAAAAATAATAGTATATTTCCTCTCCATTAGTCCATCAAGGATCGAATATATAAAAAATGGAAGTCGCCAGACAAGTTGTCTTCAATGCATACGAAGTTCTATAAATTATATCCCTTCGACGATGGAGAACTTAAAGTACATGGGAAATGGTCCTGAAAGTAGATACGGCAGTAGCTAAACTTTCAAAGAAGACAACTTTGCCTTGAAAGATGGGGCCTCATTCAGGGATGTAATGGACTGACATTCTCTGTACTCCAGAAGCAAACGTTGCTTGTGACGACGTTCTTTAGACCGGCTATCTCTATGGTGTGCATTGTCCAAATAGTGAAAATCTGAAATGAGAAGCAGAATTAGATGCTGGTTTAGAAATTGATGAACAATATTACCGTGATGAACGATGCTGTAAACTTCCTTTTGATGCATTGCTGGAAGTGATCTGCCTTATAGCTAGATCTTCCACACAGTCGATCATAGTGAGGAGAGCACCGTGGCTTGGATTCTAGGCAGCGGATTCCTCCTCAAAACAAATTACCGTCCCTACCTTTTTATGAGGGCTTTTCTCTTTTGTGAAGTCTTGATATCCTCTCTGACCTCAGGAGGCAAGGGTAACTCCCTTCCTCAGAAGGACTCGACCATTGAATCAACATCCTTCTGCTCCTCATGATGTTCCTTTCAAGAGTAAAAGCTACAAGCCTCGAAGGCTGTTTCACAGGCAACCTTTGTTTGCAAAAATCTTTTAGAGGAAAGCTTTTTTTCGGGGGCCACAAGGCCCTAACAGCAAAGACAGACATCATGAAAATCAGTGGATCCCGGTGCAAGGGGATGGGGGTGGCATGGTCTCTGTATTCCTTCACCAGTGGGCCCAAATGACATCAGGTACCTAGCTTCTCAATACTTTGAGGACTGGGTATCCTCTAGAATTCATACAGTTACCAATCCAAGACAAGTTTAGCAAGTCAAAATGGCCAGCAGGTCCTGCCAACACTGTGTGGTCATAAGAAAGGCAATTCAAGAATTTTTAGTCAACAATGCAATAACACTGGTTCCCAAACAGGAGCGAAAGGGAAACTCCCACCTGTTTGTAGTCCCCAAAACCACAGAAGGTTACAGATCGGTCCTAGACCTCAAAGAATAATGAAATTGTTGGCTTCAGATCAGGTATTTCAAGATGGAGTCTCTCCTGGGAATCCTCTGTTCTACAATTCGGGGATTACATGGATTGGCCTTCGGGGTGCGTATTTACATATCCCGATAGCTCGGGAACACCATAAATTCCTCACACGCTTTTCTTCAAAGGTGATTGTTTTAGGTATTACTTTTTGTGTAGAATGAAATGCAAAAAGGCTTAGTGCTACATCTAACTTGACATATTATATAGTTCAATACTTATCTATATATCTTCTCATAATAAAGGGTCATTTAGTTTAATTCATTTGGCCAAAGTATTTAAGCCTACAACCACTTAAAGCTGCAGTTCAGTCTTTTTTTTTTTTTTAATTTATTTTTTTACTTCAATAGTTTTAATGTGTGCAATCTCTAATTACCTAAAGAACTGTATAGCTGCAGGTCAATTCGTTCTCCATGTATTGATAGGCGAAATTTGGTGACATAATTAGTGCTGGCATATGTTTTTATTTGTTTCTGTCAGTCAGTGGAAGCTCATGAATATTCATGAGCACTCCTGCACTGACATGTGCTAGAGGGAGGGCAGGGCTGACAAAGGGTTGTGCCAGAGCTTGTGACAGGACATGAAGGGGCAGTGCCTTAGCAAATGGCTGTTAAAATAGAATACAAGAAAATTGGTCTTTCAAAGTTGTTTTTTTAAAAACAAAAAATGCTAAAAGTATTTTTTCTTACTACAGAACTGATTTATTAAAAAAAAACACACATGCAGGATATTGACTGAACTGCAGCTTTAACGGTAAAGCCCATCTGTGGATCCTAACACTATTGCACCTGCAAAAAGCTCTTATATTTTTGCAGGTGCAGTAGTGTTTGGACTTACAGATGGACATACTGTACAGAACTGTGACGTGGTAAGGTTGTGTGTGTGTGTGTGTGTGTGTGTGTGTTTTTGTTTGTTGTTTTTTTTTTTAATACTTAGGCCAAAGAATTTAACTAAATGACCCTTGCTTGTAAGAATAAACAGATAAGTATTTAACTATATAATATGTCAAGTTAGATGTAGGACTAGGCCTTTTTGTATTTTGTCCTATATAAAAGGGCACAATCCTGGTAGCACTCTTTTTGACACAATGTCATGTGGCGGATTTGGGTTCTGAGTTTACAGGGACTGTGCATTACTTTTTGTGGTAGTTACAGCTCTCCAAACCGTCACAAAGTAAGGGCTACTATAGCAGCACACAAACAAAAGGATGGGGTCGCAGAAAAAAGGGGAAAGAATCACTAAGTGTTAAAAAAAAGCATCTGGCAGTTTATAATGACATATAAAATAAGTACAAGGTGAGCCCATTGCATGCCGGATACCAACGTGACGACGCTGTAAACCCAGTTCTGCCTTCACACAGAGCAGGGAGAACTACAAGTGGTTGCCGGTCTGGAGCTTCCCTTCGGCACATACCAACTGCGATCCGGAGGAGGGGGGGTGTCTGGACTACGGAGCTCCTGTTGTGGTTTTACCTGTCTGGTGTATTGGATCAATAAGATCCTATTTTATTGTAAGTTTTTGTACTTATGTTATATGTCATTATAAACTACCAGATGCTTTTTTTGAACACTTGGTGATTTCTTTCCCCTTTTTTCTGCGCCCCCATCCTTTTGTTTGTTGTGAGTCTTCTCTAGCCCCGCTGATCACGGGAGACGGGGAGCAGCACTAAGAGGGATTTCAGAGACTACCTTTGACGGCCAGCGCGCATTTAACACTGTCCACTATAGCAGCACACCTGTCAGCAGGGTATTTGTGTACTACTTTACCTGGATGACTGGCTCATAACCGCAACCACTCGAATACAAGCAGTCGAGCATGTTCAGAAAGTGCTCTACCTTACAAGATCATGGATAGATTGTGAATATCAAGAAGTGTAGCTTATTACCATCACAAATGATGAAATGATTATTTTTTAAAAAAAAATTTAAGCAAATGTGAACACTTGAGACAAACGTATACCTTCCCCTTAGGCCGGGGCCATGGTACAAAATACAGCGCTGAGCCAGGAAACTTACCTCCTGCATCCGGCATGTTTGGGGTTTTGGTAGACGCTTCCGCAGACGTGCGGAGGCGTGTAAAATTGCAGCCGACAGATCATTAAATTTTTCGCGCGTTTCCGGTCACGTGACCGGCAAAAGCCAATGGCACTCCGTGACGTCGGTGCAGTGACGTGACGCGCTAGCTCCTCCCACCCCGCCTCCTGCCCTGCCTCACAAGCGCGTTCGCCGACGCTCATGCCAGGACACACAAAAGCTCCTGCTTGAGCAGGAGAGCATGAGCGTCAGCGCTGTATTTTGTACCATGGCCCCGGCCTTAGACAAGATCAAGAATATCTGCAAGGAAGTGAGACGGTTTGTCAGCTTAGTCATACATGAGAATACCAGGACTCCTGTCCTCTACAGCGGACATGATTGAATGGGCACCTATTCACACAAGGACCTTGCAATGTAATTTTTTGAATAACTGGGACGGTCATTCCAGAGCTTCCAAGCAAAGGATCTTTTATTAAAGGTGGTAAAAAATAGCCTAAAGTGGTAGTCAATCCCAAGCAACTAGTCACAGGAAAGACTTGTCAATTCACCATTGGAAGGTCGTAATTACAGATGCAAGCCTCAAAAGCTGGGCCGCTCATGCAGACGCAGTTTATGTACAGGGGACCTCGTACAACAGTGAAAGGCTACATACAGCCAATCAGCATCTTATAGATGAGCAGCGAGGAATTCGGTGTTGGCTCGGCAGAATCACATCCATCATGCCCCCGTTCGAGTATATATCAACAAACAAGATGGCACTCTAAGTCTAGCGGCTCTGAAAGACGTTGGCAAGCTGGTGAAATGGGCAAAGAAATTACTAACATTATCTGCTATGCATATTCTAGGGCTGGAAAGCCTAGAGGCATATTTTCTCAGCAGGCACAAGGTTCAATCAGGAGATTGGTCCTTGTCTCCTCAGGTGTGCCAACTGTAAAGGAGACCATAAATAGACCTGATTGCCTCAAGCAGGAATACAAAGCTCCTGGTCTACTGCACAAGAGCCAGAGATCCAAAGGCATTAATTTTAGATGTTTTGGGCAGCCAGTGTGGACTATATATTCCCACCAAGAGACAAGGCATGTCTGATCATGATTGTACAGATATGGCCAAGATGTCACTCGTATGCGAATCTTGTCAAACTGGCAATGGCAGACACTTGGAAGCTTCCAATAGTGTGGGATCTGCTTTCTCAAGGGCCATTAGTTCATCCAAATCTAGTGTCTTTCCATGGCGGTGTAGAATTTGAAAGGCGGTCACTAGAAAACGTGGGCCGAAGGAAAGATATGTTTGAGACGCTGTTGTCTTCTAGAAATGTTACATCTACCAACATTATTACACCTATCCATGCCTCAACGTTACTGTAACTTAGAAAAGAAGCAGAGTCCTCCAGCACGTAGACTTTCAATCTTCTCCTCTTCAGTACATATAATGGGGAGATAGAGAAAACAGAACACAGACAAATGATGTAATACACGTTTATCTCACAGACAATCGGGATAAAGAAAAATTGATGGAGCTTGACACTTGCCTGTGTCTTCCTCCTACTGTAACTTGTTTGCAAAACTGTTACAAATTTCAGCATGGGACCTGAATATTGTGCTAGAGGCCGTGATAAAGATCCCTTTTTCATTCCTCGCCATAGAAACTATATTCCTGATAGTCATCATCTCGGCTAGAAATTTTGGATAACTACAGGCATTCTCTGCGCTTCATTCTTTTATCTCATATCCAGCCAAAATTATGAGAATTCTACCTGAATTTAGGTAAAATATGCGATCATCTTGCCACTTAAACCATGGGGTAAAATATGCGATCATCTTGCCACTTAAACCATGGGCACATCATAGTTCCATCCTTCTGTCCTAATCCTTGTAACAAGACAGAGAACATGTCACTGCCTAGATGCGGTTAGACTGAGCCTCCTCTGTATACCATGAGTGCACAAATTCTTTTTGTTTCCTGTTGGATTATAAAAAAACTATCCAAATTGTCTATCGTGCCTCAGATCTAGAAACCCTGGTAGGCCTTAAAGCCCATTCTACTAGATCCATGGCTAACTCCAGGACACATAAAAGGGCTGCCTCTACAGGTCAAATCTGTGAAGCAGGCACCTGGGCTTCAGTACTGTACCTACTTTTATTAGACACTATGTGAGGTGTATTGGCCTCAGTGGACGCCCAATTTGGGTGCATAATGTTTCAAGCAATTATCAATTATTAAGAACATTATGTATATTTGAGGGTTCTCTTTTTTTTATTTTTTTTCCCTGCCCTAATTTATTGCATTAGGGTTTAAGTAAATAAATTGTAGGTTTATATTGAATTGTGATTCTTCTGTGACTGCATACGTAGGAGATTTGAAGCAGAGACTGAGATGTGTATTCTATCCTGGAGAGGCCGTGAGACCAGCAGCTCATCATGTGAGACTGCGAGATCTCACCTGGAAAGACCGTGTGACTGCTGTTTTGGAACCAGATGGGCTGAGCGGCAGTGAGACCTGCTCAAATCCTGTTTTACCCCTTGTTTCAATATGAGCATTAAAGGTTTTTGGAAATGTGAGGGAAACAGTGTCGGTTACAAAATTTTACCATTTATAAATGAAAACAATCTGCACAATTGGGCTCTTTTCTTTCCTTTATCTCTGAGATGTTGTCTTGAAGAGAAGCGAGACCAGATACCAATTGGTTTTGCCCTGTATATTTACATTGATCAGCTTTATTTTTTTATTTCAAATTTCTAGAACTAAAAGGCAGACTGACTTGTCTGTTGGAGCGGCGGATTTAGAAGCAATCAAATCACTTGTTATTCATTTTAATCACACTACCACTATATGTTATGCGAATAATTTATATTCACCATTTAATAATTTACACGTTTATTGTCACTCCTAGGAGCGCTGGGTCAAACTTTTTTCACCTAATTTAATGAAACTTTGGGAAATCCCATTAGTTCTAGATGCTATGTGGAACACCGCAGAAAGTGAGACATTTTAAATCTATTTTCCTTTCCTCTAGTCCATCATGGCATTGTTTACCTATGAAGTAATGGAAGTTGAGTGAGGTATGTGCTGTATTAAAGCTGCAGTTCAAGCAATATCGTACGTGTGTAACACCCCTTCCCCCCCTCCTGGGAGGTATACGTGTTACGGGTGTTATGGTGCTACCTGTTAGGCTCACAAGGCCTATGCCTCTGCGCTTGGGGGGGAGACTGGGTGGCTGGTGCAGCGCCTCCACCCGTGAGGATCCCTTCGTTGGCGGTATAGCCCCTCATGGGAACCGGTATACCTCCAATAACCACAATCGCAACAAAGTGTATATACAACTTATTTACTATGATCCCACAGTCTCAGCAATACAGTATACACAAACACAATAACCGTCCCCCAAAGTACTAAGTGTGCCCTGGGCACCTAAAACCCAATGGTCCGCCCAAACAGTCCCACCCAGATATATGTGAGGGGGGCAGCGCTACCTTCCCGGTGTGGTGGTACCTTCCTGACTACGTGAGTTTACAAGAGGATTTGTAGACAAGTGGCAAGAGTGGTCCCACAATGCAGGGCCTCCAACACCAATTTTATTTTATTTTTTTAAACTAAATCAGTTCTGTACTATGAGAAAGTACTTGAAGCATT
>NC_134485.1:332522874-332535374 GCF_040206685.1 Ascaphus truei | reverse complement strand
GGCAGGCGGCGGCGTGTGAGAGGTGGCGGGAGTTTTGCTGGCGGCGGGAGTTTTGCTGGTGGCGTGTGACAGGTGAGGTGGAGGAGGCTTGGCGCCGGGGAGGCTGAGGTTTGCGGTAAGGGGGGGCGGGGGGTTTGCGGTGAGGGGGGGTTTGCGGTGAGGGGCGGCGGGGGGTTTGCGGTGAGGGGGGGCGGGGAGTTTGCGGTGAGGGGGGGCGGGGGGTTTGCGGTGAGGGGGGCGGGGGGTTTGCGGGACGGGAGTGAGAGGTGGTGGAGAGTGGGACTGGCGCAGATCCGAGGAGAGTGAGTGTGTGTGTGTGTGTGTGTGTGTGTGTGTGTGTGTGTGTGTGTAGGGGCGGGCGGGCCAAGGGAGCAATCTCATTGGCCTGGCCCAAGGTCCAATGGGATTGCCGCTAGGGACACAGGGAGACACATACAGACATAGAAACATATGACTGTTTGCTCATTGGCCTGGCCCAAGGTCCAATGGGATTGCCGCTAGGGACACAGGGAGACACATACAGACATAGAAACATATGACTGTTTGCTCATTGGCCTGGCCCAAGGTCCAATGGGATTGCCGCTAGGGACACAGGGAGGGACACAGGGAGACACATACAGACATAGAAACATATGACTGTTTGAGAAATATATAGTAGATAGACACTCTATTTAATATGATTCCATAACAGTGCAATTTGAAGGATTCAGCACCAGGGGAGAGCAGAGGTGTGTGGTTGTGTGTGTGGTTGCGTGTGTGGTTGTGTGTGTGGTTGCGTGTGTGGTTGCGTGTGTGGTTGTGTGTGTGGTTGTGTGTGTGGTTGTGTGTGTTGTGTGTGTTGTGTGTGTTTTTTTTTTAAGACTTTATATATTTTTATTAAGGTTTTCAGGTATAAAAGGGAAGGGGTACAAAAAGAAAAGAGGGGAGGGGGGGGGGGACACAACCATTTTGTATCAGAATTCTTATAATCATCAAAAGTCACATTACATAGCATACATTTTATAAACTGCACATCCTACACTCAGCACTCCCAGATCCTCTTTCCTACCGAGTTCATTCCCCTATCCAACATCCCAGGGGTTCCAGACCCTATCGAACTTCCTTGTGGTATGATTCAATAATGAGGCGAGTCGCCTTCCAGGATCAACAACTGTTCTTGGCTACTGTATCTCCCATAGATTCCAATGTTTCCCTTAGAAAATCATTTTGTCCCTTGGGGCGAGTAAACATTCACTAGCGTAATGTGTTGGCCTGAGCGAAGCCCATGAACCACAAGGGACCTCCCTCCTTGATCTCTCTTAACTTCCAATGCCTGGAACGGATTATCCTGTTTTATCAATATCGCAACCCCCCCCCCTTTTTTTTTTTTTTACTGGTAAAGGACGAGTAAAATGCTGAAGGGTATGTCCCGCTGAAAGTGGGGGGGTCCTGGATGTCAAAATGCGTCACTTGCAGAAAGACAATATCTGCTTTCAGATTTCTAAATTCTTTTAGGGCCACTCTACGCTTACCATTACTGTTCAGGCGCTTATCATTCAGGGACACTAACTTCAATGGCGCTTGACTAGTCATTCCCAGTGTAGTCTCCGTCTCCCTTTTTGCTTTCCCTCTTGGGGAACCTGGGTAAAAACAAGTTAAACTGTAAAGTTAGATGATTGTAACTAGTCACTCATCCCAATTTTGCGACCAGACCCTGCTTGGCATATGCCTTGGGGGCATATGGCCCTACTGGGGGCGTCCTGACGTCGGGCATGCAGGTCTCCCTCCCACCCCGCCTCCATCCACTCTCGCCCTCCTAATCGCACCTTCACCATAGCTTGCTTAGAATATTAAAGGGCGTAACCAACACATCAATTCCTAACAACCGTGGGACAAACATATATACCGTTTCGTATTAAAATACAATTATAGGAGTAGCTATCCCGGATAGAAATAAATCTATCTATCTAGTTCTGCACTATCTAGTTTCATATTTTATCATTAAATATTCAATATCTATTAATGTTGATTTTCGCGCAGAAATTGCTCTTGACCTTCAATAGAGCTTAATGTCCTTTGTGTCTATAAACAAAAAGCCATCCCTTCCGAGTCTTTGGGCCATGGCCCCCTCACCCATCGCCAGGACCCTCAATCCACTCGTTCACCAGTTTCATCTACAAATCGGCTGTAGCAGACTGGCACTTGGGGAATGGGCAGTAGACCTCAAATCGCAGATAAAGCAGTCCCTACAATAGAGTATAAGGTATATTAAGGTAACGGGGAAAAGCTGAGGCAAGACAAACGTAGCTGCAGATCCGGCATAAATTTCTCTGGCCCGCCGTGGGTTGCCGAATCGTCTACCAGGGAGACCACCGCGGACTCTTACTGAGTCTTCAAAAAATTTGATGCAGGGGACTCAGCGGGACCCCCTCGAATGTAACCGGTCTTTGCTTTTTCATCTCCGCGCTATCGCCCCCTTGGCTGGTCATTCATCCTCAGTGATATCGTCCCGAGATCCTCGTTGCTGACCCGATCCATCCTTGGGGGCCAGATTTAACGCTGACAGAAAAGATGCAGATTCCTCAGGGAAAGGAAGCGAGATCTTCCTACCTTTTTATGGTTAACTATAAGACGAAACTGGAAGGCCCACCAGTAGCAAATTCCCTTTTCCTGCAGTACCGCTGTCACCGGTCGCAGTCCTCTCTGCCTATCTATTCTCAACATGGACAGGTCCTGGAAAATCTGGATAGTCATTTTCAAATTCAATTGAGCCTCTATTTCTGCAGCCCTTTATCTTTTCCGTGGTTGCATATTGATGAAGCCTCAGAACCACATCTCTGCTTCCTTTGGGGTCATCAAATCTTGAGCCCAACGCTCTGTGAGCTCTGTCCATCAAGAGGTCGTCATCTTGTACAGTAGTTGGGTCAATTGACAAAAAGTCTCTTAAGATATGGCTGCAGGACTTCCCCAGACAACGTCTCGGGATATGACTAATTCATAAGTTCTGCCTTCGTTCCCTGTTCTCAAGGTCATCCATACCATCTCTCATAGCTCTTACCTCTTCGTTGAGACGCAGGACCTCATCGTCAGTATTTACCTGGTTTTGTAAGGCAACGTCCATCTTATTTTCCAGCTCTGTAGTTCTTTTAGCCAGTAAAGAGACTTCTGTTTAAATTCCTTTCCAGCTCTATCCAGAGCTGACTGGAAACCAGCTTGCATTTCTTTAAGTATGTTCAGAAAGTCTTGCTTTGTGAACAATGTGTCTCCCTCTGCCATGCATTTATCCCTCCCAGCAGCAGCTCTCACCTCCTGGCTCTTTTCCTGCTGTGCCTCTCTCTGCTGAGGTTTCTCACCGTTGCCTGTTTCTCTGAGGTAACCCCCTCTGGTCCCGCAGCTTGCCTCTCGCCCTCTGTCAGAGCCCGACGCCGTGCGCTCACCTGGGCGCCATCTTTGTTTTTTGGCCGCCACGGATTGTCCGCGGCTGAATCGGGAGAGATCTGGGGTCCCCGGTTTCGCGCCCTTCCTGAGAGGCATCTCCGCAAGGTTCCCCGTCTGCTTTTGTGACCTGCGGGCCAAAATAAGGTGCCGATCAGTGGGTTATATTGTATTATGTTGGCGGAGTGCACAGAGCTTCTTCAACAAGCGTGCATCTGCGTTGACGTCACGCGCACGCCCCACGCCCACCCCTCTTTTTTAAACACATTTGTTCATAATCAATACAGATGTGGAAGGTATGCTTGGGAGACATTGTGAAACTGCACGTTTTTTAATGTTCACGCATATGCAGAGCTATTCCTGCAGTTCATTTAACTCCATCTTTGACCACACCACTTTTTATTTTTTATTTATTTTTTTAAATGTATAAATAGTGTGTTTGTAATAGTGGTTTAAAAAATAAATAAATAAAAGAGCCGAGTGAGCAGTTTTAAAGCATGCTAAAAATTCTTATTCTAATGTTTAATAAATTGGCTATACTTGATTGCAGAGATACGTTGCCACAAATTGCAGTGTTTTAGGGATGCTTGTAAGGCTCTTTCTTTTGTATTCATCACTGGTAATTTAGATTTTAGGTTTTTAATCCATGGTTTGCTTCACAGTACTCTGCTGTAACCAATGACTGTTGTTCCCTCAGTTTCTGACCAACAGGTTTTCTAGATGAGAAAGAAATGTTTTGTAAAAATATTACCCATTTTATTTTCTTCTTCTTGTCCTTGGCCAGGCCCATGACCGCTTGTCAAGCACAGATATAATATAAGCTCTTTAGAATGGGCAATTTACATCTGTAATATTCAGTGTACACAACTACTGTATATGCTTAAAGAACATATTCTGGCCTCCCACTCTAAACAAAGGGCTTCATAGGGACAGTTTAACAAAATGCTAAGTGTGTATGTACTGTATATCTATATATCCGCTCCTGGTTTATTTATTCTTTACAGCTGGATCCCTTACTAGTAGAGAGAGTCAGGAGAAGCTATATCCTCATTTTATTTTATCTGCTGAGCAAAACAGAAGTTATACTTGAAAGGGCTTTAATACAGCCATTTATTTTGAGTGTTGTAGATACATACAGTATTGGGGTCTGTACAGAGACCTATACAGACTGTGCCTGCTCTGTAATACTATATTAAAATGGCTTGCAGTGTTTCTGTTCTTTTGATATGCTGCTAAAATGGTTCCTACAGTATGTTTCATTGTTGTGATTTGAATGCTTGGATTCTTTTTTGTGTCATACTAAGGTGGTAAACAGCCTAGCAGTTGATTATATTATTGATTGCCTCTTGCACACAAGATAATTGTCACACAAAATGAAGTGAAACAATTGATCAGTGTTGATACTTGAACATTGATACTTTTCTGTATGATTGACAGTTTTTAAGGTGCCCAGAGTAACTTATTTTTTGTTTTTTAGTCACATCACCTTCCTCTTCTGAAACAGGCTCTGGCACACCCCTTTTTGAACCCTGCCTTCTTTCTAGCAGTGCACCAATTGTATCTAGTGACTGCCTGGTCACAGGATCTCCCCACATAACTTTGCATCTTTGGTTTTCTGCTGCACTCTTGGCAGCCATTTAGTGAACCCGAGTCGAATCTTTGCCGATCGATCAGCAATTTAGCTAATTACTTGTTATTGTGTGGATTGTATTGATGCGCATATTAAAAGGGAAAAAAATGTAAAAAGTTAGTTTGGACTGCTGCTTTAATTGGCCAGATTTGAAAAAAGGCAAATCATGCATATCAGTGCGTGTAAGCATTGGCATTTTTAAGCTTATAAATATGCAATAATGCTTTAAATAAATAAACATGTGAATAGATTGAATAGAAGCAATTTGATTGAACCCAGGGTTTCTCAAACTTTCCCTTCATGCGGACCACTTCAGTATTAATAATTGTGTTTGACCACCACAGATGCAGAGAATATCAATATCTTAATAAAAACAAGATATTTATATAGCAAAATCAATGGACCAGTGACTGAACCTGTATGTCACCAATTAATTAGTCTTTAGCACTGATTTGCTGACAGCGATAGAAAAAGCAATAGGGTTGAGTAGCAGCATGAAACATATTTCAGGGTACCAACAGTGGTGCAGGGACTATACATTGAGAACCACTGATTTATCCCGTAAAAATCACTCGTCAGTCTGCCTTTGAGTTGGGGCTCTGATTTTGTTGGATTACTCAACAATGCACTTTACTGCAATATGTATATTACCTATTACGTGTGCGCTATCTGGACTGTTCAAAGGATTGAAATACCTTTTGATGGTGTTAAATTCTAGGTGTAACTGGTGACCTAGTCTTCCTTCACTTAAAGGGATCGGCCCACTGAGCAGACACTAATAAATCAGTAACCTACCAATGTAATAGAATTTCTTAAATTACAAATATAAAAGGGAAAATGTCACTTCCTTGGGGCCTGTCAAAAATCGATACGTTTCTGTATTCGATTGGAGCACTGATTCTCTATGATATTAACCACTAATTCTTCTCCACCATTGGCTTTTTTTGTCTTATGATGAACTAATTGCCTGCCATGGATAATATTGTGCAGTTATCGGTTGCCTGAGATTTGTGCACTGCCTGATTAAATGCTTGTTTGTTCCGCTCGACATTTGTTTACATCATTATAAAACATAACCTACAAGGAGCTTCTGAAAGACCTGGGCTGACATCAGTTTGTTAAACTCCTTATTAGCAAAAGCTGGTTCTGTATCTAGGAAAAATAAAGATGTGAATGCTCTTATTATTTGGCAAAAAATGGCTGCATGGAGGTTTCAGTTGTGTGATGGGTTTAGATTATGTAATTCTTCTTAAAATATATATCTTTATTTTAAACACTTTTTAGGTAGCATAAACCTTAAACTTTAACCTTACTAGAGACTCTGTGCTGCATGTTCCTTTAAAAGTGAATTGTGATTATTACCCAGTCAGTGTCCATTTTGAAACCTTCCATGACACACAATAACCACATTAGGAACCATTGTGTTATTTGCCTCAAAATCTTAACTTGGGTTATACAGTATATCCAGCATAAAGCTGCTGGAGGTTGGTTAGTCATATATTTACTCTTCACATTTTTTTTTTTTAAAGCAAGGTGCATACCTGTTACTGGTTTGAGGTTATTGTATTGTATGTCTTTATTTATATATAGCGCCATAAATGTACATAGCGCTTCACAGTAGTAATACATATCATATAAATAACAAATAATATAAATAACAGGTCATGGGAATAAGTGCTTCAGACATAAAAGTAACATTGATGAAGAGGAGTCCCTGCTCCGAGGAGCTTACAATCTAATTGGTAGGTAGGGAGAAGGTACAGAGACAGTAGGAGGGAATTCTAGTGTGTGTCTGCAGGGGGCCAAGCTTTATGTATCATGTGTCCAGGATTATCCAGTGCTATTCATATGCTTCTTTAAGCAGATGTGTCTTAAGGTGGGTCTTAAAGGTGGATAGAGAGGGTGCTAGTCGGGTATTGAGGGGAAGGGCATTCCAGAGGTGCGGTGTAGAAAGTGAGAAGTTTAAGGCGGGAGAGAGCTTCAGATTCAAAGGGGGTAGAAAGAAGACATCCTTGAGAAGAACACAAGAGTCGGGATGGTGCATAGCGAGAAATTAGGGCTGAGATGTAAGGAGGGGCAGAAGAATGTAAAACTTTAAAAGTGAGGAGGAGAATTGAGTGTGAGATACTGGATTTGATCGGAAGCCAGGAGAAGGATTTCAGGAGGGGAGATGCGGAGACAGATTTAGGAAAGAGTGATTCTGGCAGCTGCGTTTAGGATAGATTGTAGGGGCGACAGGTGAGAGGCAGGAAGGCCGGACAGCAGGAGGTTGCAGTAATCGAGACGTGAGCGAATGAGGGCCTGAGTCAGAGTTTTAGCAGTCGCGTAACAGAGGAAATGGCGTATCTTTGTGATATTGCGCAGGAAAAAGCGACAAGTTTTTGAAACGTTTTGAATATGAGAGGAGAATGAGCGAGAGGAATCAAGTGTAACCCCTAGGCATCGTGCTTGGGCTACTGGGTGAATGATCATATTTCCAATAGTAATGTGGAAGGAGGTAGTAGGGCCAGGTTTGGGAGGAAGTATAGGGAGCTCTGTTTTTTGTCAAGTTTCAGTCGGCGGATGGCCATCCATGATGATATTCCAGAGAGGCATTCAGAAACTTTGGTCTGTATAGCAAGTGTAAGGTCAGGGGTTGAAAGGTAAATTTGTGTGTCAGCATAGAGGTGATATGTAAACCCAAAATATGTGATTAGGTCACCTAGAGAGAGTGTGTAAAGAGAAGGGGTCCCAGGACAGAGCCCTGGGTACCCCCACAGAGAGATCAAAGGAGGAGGAGGTGTTAGCAAAAGAGACACTGAAAGTACGATGGGAGAGGTAAGAGGAGATCCAGGATAGAGCTTTATTCCGAATACCAAGAGTATGGAGAATGTGAAGGAGAAGAGGGTGGTCCACGGTGTCGAATGCTGCAGAGAGGTCGAGTAATATGAGCAGAGTGTAATGACCTCTGTCTTTGGCAGCATGGAGGTCGTCCGTTATTTTAGTGAGGGCTGTTTCAGTAGAGTGAGCAGTGCGGAAGCCAGATTGTAGAGGGTCTAGTTGAGAAAGTGTAGCAATCGAGAGAATACAAGACGTTCAAGGAGTTTGGAGGCGACAGGTCGATAGTTAGAACAGGTAGGGTCAAGCTTGCTGTTTTTGAGTAATGGTATAACGGTTGCATGCTTGAAGGAGGATGGAAAGGTACCACAGTAGAGGAAACAGTTAAAGAACTGTGTGAGCATAGGGATTATAGAAGGAGCAAGAGGTTTTAGGAGATGGGAGGGAATGGGATCAAGAGGGCAAGTGGTAGAGGGAGAAGAGATCAGCAGTGACACATCCTCCTCCGAGATAGCGGAAAAAGAGTCAAGATAGGCAGGAGAAGAGTTGGGAAGCAGTGTGGGATGGGAGGAGGCAACAGTTGGGATGTTCTGACCTATGGATTCCACCTTTTCCTTAAAAAAGTCAGCAAAGTCCTGAGGTGAGATGGAGGAAGAAGAGGAGGGTGGTCTGAGTAGAGAGTCAAAGACAGAAATGAGTCGGCGTGGGTTAGACTTGTGTGTGTTGATTAGTGATGAAAAGTAGGTTTGTTTAGCCTGAGAGAGGGCAGAGTTGAAACAGGACAGCATAAATTTGTAGTGAATGAAGTCTGCGAGCGTATGAGATTTCCTCCAGAGGCGTTCAGAGGAATGAGTGGAGGAACGCAGCATGTGTGTGTGGGAGTTTAGCCAGGGTCTGGGGTTAGAAGGGCGAGGACGGCAGAGAGAAAGCGGAGCATGAAGATCAAGAGAGGATGATAAGGCAGAGTTGTAGTTCCTGACCAGGTTGTCAGGGTCTGAAGCAGAACTGAGAGAGGAGAGGGAGGAGCGTAAAGTGGAATCAAAAGCTGGTAGGTTAATAGAGCGCAGGTTTCTGCAAAAACGAGGGCGAGATGGAGAGAAGCGTGAGAGAGAAAATGAGACGAGGTGATGGTCAGAGAGAGGAAAAGGGGAAATGGAGAAATCGGAGAGAGAGAAGTTTTTAGGGAAAACCAGGTCTAGGTAGTGTCCATCCTTGTGGGTGCTGGCTGCAGTCCACTGTTGAAGGCCAAAAGAAGAGGTTAGAGAGAGAAAGCGGGAAGCCCAAGGGAGAGAGAGGTCATCAATGTGGCAGTTGAAGTCCCCAAGGAGAAGAACAGGGGAGTCGGAGGAGAGAGAGAAAGAGAGCCAGGTTCAAAGTGAGAGAGAGAGGCAGAAGGGGGATGAGTAGAGGAAGGTGGGCGATAGATGACCGCCATATGGACAGGGAGAGGAGAGAAGATCTGGACTGTGTGAACCTCAAAGGAGGGAAAAGCAAGAGAGGTAGGAGTAGGAACGGTTCGGTAGCGGCAGAGAGAGGAGAGCAGGAGCCCCACGCCTCCACCCCTGCCATTAGGGCGCAGAGTGTGGGAGAAAGAAAGGCCATCATAAGAGAGGGCAGCTTCCAGAGCAGAGTCAGTCTGAGTGACCCAGGTCTCTATTATAGCAAATAGGAGCAGAGAGTGAGAGAGAAAGAAGTCATGCACAGAGAGGAACTTGTTGGAAAGGGAGCGTGCATTCCAAAGGGCACAGGAGATAGGGAGAGAGGAGGGAGGGTGGCAGGGGATGGGTATGAGGTTGGAGGGGTTTACACCAGAAGGAGTAGAAGTTGCATGTGGAAGGCGAGGATGAGGGCAAGTAGAAATAAGGCAGGGACCAGGATTGGGAGAGATATCACCAGAAGCAAGGAGGAGAAGCATGGATAGAAAGAGAATGTGTGAGGATGATTTGTAGGGGTGTGTTTTAGTGAAGGGGGTATAGCTGTGGCTTGTCAGAGGGCGCAGGTAAGAAAGGAGTTCATGTGAACTGAGAAGTGGTGAGGGAAGGAGACATGAAGATATATGAATAGAGTTAGAGACATGATAAGGCTGGTGGAAGGAAGTGCATAATTTGAAAAGAAGTGAGGTCACAGCAAATATAAAAAATAAAGGTGGCATCACTGCAATCGTTAAGTGCTGAGATGTGCAGTCTGGGATAGATGATATCCTCCTTTCCAGCGTAGTTCAAATGCAGGAATCAGAAGCAGAAGGTGTTGTCCACTTTTCCACTTCTTTTTTTATGCTTGCACAATCTGATTCAAAGTATTTAAATTGCTGAAGAGTTAAAACCTCATTCTGAATCATTTTCTTTTTCTCTCCACCATTAGCATTCCTGTTTAGCTGAATGTCAGAAAATGACAGGACAAACCTCTTTTGCGTTCATTTATCTGCAGCCTCCTTAGAGTCTTCCTGTTTTAATTAAACACCACTCCAGTCCCATCAGAGCAGGCTGTAAGAAATACCTTGGAAGGTTTCCAGTTCTCTGCCTGCAGCGTCTTTCTGGAGCCTGGCACATTGTGAAGTCAGCCGCTGCTCGAGAGCAGTGCAGAGCGCGTCAGGGCAAACTCGCGGGGGCCTAACAGCGAAAAGGAAGATCTTGAAATGTGAATTCCTGGTTATTCCCAGTGGCTATGTAATGTAGTTGCAAGATGTACTTTATCACTTACAAATGTGAACTTACCTTTCTCTTCTTTTTATGTCTGGCTATCTGCCTGTCTTGAAATATAAATATGGGGTAAAACTTAAAAAAAAAATAGTGAGGTGTACAAAGACCTGAAACATTTAAAAAAAAAAAAAGGTAATGGGTGAGCTTTTTATGGCACTAGAACTGGTTATTTGTATTTGATGGAATATTCTATCTAAGGGATGTTGTCCTTGCCTTTCCTTCTGCCATTTACACACTCCATGGCTCTTTGACCCTTGGTCAGGAAAAAGATCGTAACCAGAATCATTTGATTCTCTAACTTCATAGCATCTCACTTTGGGGAAAACATTATTTTTATGTGCTATGACTTTTGGAAAAACTTTTGCGATTCAATACTGTACTATGAATCTGTCAGCCAGAGTATTCCTGTAGTTTCATGCACAACACCCTCCTTATTTTAAACCGTTATAAATGACCTCTTGCTAAAAGGTGACACATGGGAACCGCTAACTGGCCCAGGAATAAAGGTAAATGTCCAAAGGTGTTCATTGTTCTAACAATGAAAGGACTAGTTTGCATACAAAATTTCCAGTATAGTCAAATATCAAGAAGTAAAATCAGAATTTTGATATTTGTAGCGGTGTGAAAAGCTGATTGATATATGGTAATAGGACAGTGAAAAGGGAGAAAGACTGCAATATTTCAGGATCTCATCAGGTTTATTTCTTCGGTGTATTGATGTAGTGCAAAGTTCAAGAGGCACCATAGTGTAGATTTGTCACATGCTGTGAGTGGTTTTAAAGGACCACAGCGAACTAATTCTAGTGACATGTCTAAGGGGCCTCATCTGGGTAATTGGTTAGCTTTTAAAAAAAATAATCAAATCTGATGCCTACATACACTCAAGCCCCCCCACCATCCCAATAAAAAAATCCCCATATGTTTTAGACTTGGAAGAGGTTTGATTCCTTTTGACTATTCTCTCTTTTTGTGTGATATCCGTGGGATGAGCAATTGTTTGTGCAGTCAAGAGTCCCCCTCACCACCCTTTATCTTTATTGGCACTTATAGGTTGGGATACGGGTATAGAGAACACTCGATTAGCAAACATTTGGAGGCCCTAAGAAATTCAATTGGCCGGTTATGGGTCAGTCTCTCCTATAACCAAAGTGCTCAGCTTAGTGGCTCAATGTTGGGTTTTTTTTCTTCCCCTTTTTTCTTTATGTATTAACTTATCAATATAATTGGCTTCCTTAGAAAGATTGTCACTCTTACATTGATTATTATTTATTTTTATTCTTGTGGAAAATGAATATGAATTAAATTTTGTTTAGAACATTGGAACTGGGCCTTTTTTCTCCTTGAGTAATAATGGTACCATAATTAACAAACATTCTGAACCCATGTGTGTGTCCAAATGTACAGTATACAACAATGTTACCATAATTACTTTGTAAACAAAAGAGCAAATCTCTGCTAACCATATTAATGTATTTTTCTTAATGTGTCAATGAGCCACATTTAACCTCCTTAACTTGCCACAGTCTTTGGTTTACTTTTGTCCTAGGCTGGACTGTCCCTTCATGAGATTTAATCTGTATTGTTGACATTTTTAACAAAATCCAAAACCTATAATTAGATTATTTTTCTTTTTTCTTTTTTTTTCCTCTTATTTTTCTTCTAAATATGGTACGGTAAACTGAGACTTGGGGGGAGGAGGGAGGATGGGTTGGTTTCTTCTTGCTACTGTACAGTACATCCATTTGCACATTTATTTGACAAACACAAGGGTTTGTTTCTAGGTGTAATAAATATCGCTTACAGAAACTCATAGATTTATTTACCATTTTATTTACTTGACCATTATTTCAGTGCCCCATTATTAAAGCTGCAGTTCAGTCTTTTTTTTAATTAATTTTTTTACTTCAATAGTTTCATGTGGGCAATCTCTAATTACCTAA
>NC_134485.1:332507874-332512874 GCF_040206685.1 Ascaphus truei | reverse complement strand
CAGGCGCATGCGCGAGCTGCTGTTTGCCTATTGGGCGATATGTCCTTACTCGCGAGTGTACTTAAAGTGAGTGTCCTTAAACCGGGGTATGCCTGTAATGTGGTTGTGTGTTCATTTTACTGCAGCTTTAGTAAATCTTTCAAGCGGGACTAATTTATTTATTTATTTTAAACCAGGGCTGGAAAAATATTGCCAACATTCACCAGTCTAGGTAAAAAGTTACTCGCCCTCCCTCACTCTTGATATTCTGACCTCACCCCAATATAACTGACCCTTAACCCTGTCAATAAAGCAGGATGGGTCAAAATCAACCAGCTTAACGGTGCTGACTGCAGGCGGTTGGAAGGCAGCGTGCTCGTCGCTCGCCAGTACTTTCGCCTCATCCCAGGATTTTTCCAGCCCTGGTCTTAACCCATTTCCTGTTTTACCATCTGTGCTTTCATCCCCACACCCCCTCTCACCCTGATTCGAAGGCGTTCTCTAGGGTCCCTGATCGTTTCCAAAGCTTTATGTTCTGTGCTTCTCATCACCTGATGCTCAAGTTGACAGCTGCATAACCTCAAGGCATTTTCAGAATCATATTGCTGCAAATTAGGTGCCTCATCTACTGTAGGTGCATGTAGTCGCTTCAGACTGACAGCTAAAATATGAAGCTTGCCAGCCTGTATCAGAGTTCAGAACAGATTTGCTAGTGTCATCAAACCAGATCCTGTTCTTCCATTCATGCTCTTGTAGCACCTATTCCCCCCCCCCCCATATCCCTCCTACTGGAGATCTGGCTACTACACGGGTGTTCCCGGTGCTGTGAGCTCACCTGATGGTCTTACAGAAGGCCTGAGGGCTCCGCTGGTATTGTTGTGTGGGAGCAGCAACAGGGCAGGCTTTTCCTCCTTGGGGTGCAGCATCCATCCCATGAGGATCCTGCCAAGCAGGATGGTCCCCATAGGCAACTCTTTCTCCTCCAAAGACTACACAGTATCTTTTGTATAACTGAGTCTTTATTCCTTACAGCAGGGGAGCGCAATCTTTTTCCCCATGAGCCCCCCTGTCGGCTGTCCTGCTCTCTGCACGTCCCCTCCCTCCTTACCGTGGTTCCCGGTGGCTGGGTGTCATGACGGCACGTTGCCATAGCAACACCACGGCACATGACCCCAAAGCGGCATTTGGCGCCGCGATGTGTCTCCAGATGCCGGCTGAACCACGGTAAGTAAGGTTTACAGAGGCCTTCGCCGCTTCCCACGGCACTTAATTTAAGTGCCCTCGGGAAGCGTGCAGGGCCTCTGGCGGCACCCCCCCAGTTTGCACACTGCTGCCTTACAGCATGTGGCATCCTCTACAATCCCTGGAGCAGAAAACCAGGGCTTGAGGCTCCAAGCATCCCTCCTAAACTCCCTCACACCCTGATGGGATGAGGGGAACACTTTTCTCAAACATCCAGGGGGAGCATATGGGGAAAAAACAACAAAGTACAAAAATATAAGTGCAGACGTTTCCGAAATGTTGAATGATAGATTGTGTCTTGGCTCGTATAGATATACTACTCACAGGACTTTAGAGTAAATCAGGCAGCTGGCAAATAGGGTTGCCACCCGTGTAGATGGCTGCTCCCCGGAAGCTCCCCGAACTGCTCAACGCCTCCCTCGGGTGTCTGGTTCTCTTCCACTGGTCTGTGTGCCGGTTCAGAGCTTCCCTCAAAGCGCCCGTCCAGGAATGTGACGTCACGGCTGCAGAGTTGGTTAGCTACGGGTCGCCTCTAAGCCCAAAATTGGTCCACTCAATGCGTTTCGCCCAGCCTGCTGTAGCTGTTGTCGGCTTCGTCAGGGAGCTTCTAATTTCACCATTTGTGTGATACATGCTTGATTTTAACTGGCACATTGTAAGTGCGCATTTCTATACCCATGATCGCACTATGTAGCTTTCTCTCTCATTTTATATACCATCTTTGCTGACGGGTATATTAACAAGGGGGGCCCAGATCACAGCCATCTACACGGGTGGCAACCCTATTTGCCAGCTGCCTGATTTACTCTAAAGTCCTGTGAGTAGTATATCTATACGAGCCAAGACACAATCTATCATTCAACATTTCGGAAACGTCTGCACTTATATTTTTGTACTTTGTTGTTTTTTTCCCCATATGCTCCCCCTGGATGTTTGAGAAAATTGCTTAAATCTTTGGAACCCGTGAAACAGGTCCCACCAGTGAGGTTTGAGCTGGGTGGTTGGATTATCAATATATTTTCATCACTTATCACTTTAATATATTTTATTTTATATAATCACTATTCTTGTAATTTAGAGTTGTTGGCGCCTTAAATCACTTTAATCACAATACAATGAGGGGAACACTCCCTCTCCTCTGAGGGAGGGAAGACACACACCAAACCACACACAATCAATTTGGTGGAGTGTCTGCTTTTATACCTGGGGGAAGGGGCTTGTAAACCTGCCCCAAAACAGGACAGATCCAGGTACTGACAGGCATCACACCATGTACATGTGACCCAGTCAGTACCCTCCCCAGGTATGACGCTCCAACTGCCGGTTTAGGCCTGCCCCTGGATATGGCAACACAGTAACCATCCAGGCTACAACTGCAGGCTAGGCCCTGCGCAGGAGTTTAACCCCAACACTGCCGCTTCCTATCAGGATTAATAGTGTTGAGGCCAGAGGAAGGCTATAGCCAGAGGCACTAGGCTATACTTATCGGATTATCATTAGGGCAACATTGAAGGGTCTGTTTTTTTCCCCGCCCCCCCTGAATATAGCACTGTGCATGCAAGTGCCAAGCAGAATACACATTTGTTAATTACTGTGCCAGTCTTCTCCAGTTTGGTTAGCATTGCATTTCTGATAAAGTACCAGTTGCTGATTGGCAAAGCATGCTTGAAATAAAGGCACTGAACAAGCACTATTATTTGACGATTTCTACCTAGCAAATGAAAATAATTTATTGTTTTTGCCAAGACCCTTGGTACCACAAAGGAAACATGCACCCCATTCTTATGATGCTCTGATGCAGGCAATTATAATAATTGATGAAGTACAACGTTTTAGAAGTAATGTTTTTAATTTTGAAATGAAACTTCTTTGCCCGTACCTACAGAGTTTTCATGGGGAAAGAAAATCCTTACCTTGTAACGGAAAACCATTACGCGGGTGACTCATGGGCGCGTGCCCCTCGCGCATGCGCAAAAAACACCATTCCAGGCAGCACCGAGGTTAACATTATACGCATGTGCAGAAGAGGTGGTGAGACGCAGCGCACATGCGCAGAACCCAATAGTCACCTCCCCACATTCGCAATACAGCAGATGCATCCAACACTGGCGCGGCAGTTGCCACGCGTGGCCGACGCCATGCGCAGCCAGCACGGCGAGCAGCTGCGTCTCGCGTGCAGGCCCGCCCTGCACCGCGCGCATGTGCAGGACCCCAGAAGTCGGCTGCAAGTTCCATAATCAGCCACCTGGACCCCTTCCAATCTCTCTGCTGCACAGGTGGGCCCCGTCTATACAGAGTCACCCACACACACACACCCATAGTCACCCACCCAGGTCAGGCGGTCCCCCACAGTCTCACACGCACAGTCGCACGCGCACGAAATTCAGTTAGTATAAATATAGAAGTGCAAGTAGCTAAAACAGCATGTGTGCCGAGCACGAGCGTTCTTTGTCATTGAAATTGTGTTTTTGATTTTTAATAAAAAAAAACAGCACCATCACAAATACAATTTCTGTGACAAAATAGGGGCAAAAAACGAAATTTCACTTAAAATGCGCGTGCTCGGCACACACACCTTTTTTTTTTATTGAATTTTTTAAAATTTCTTTTTAGAAATGTAGGTGAATTGTATGTAGTGATACATTCTAAGCAGCTATGATTGTACTTAAAAGATTTACGGGTAATTCAATATAAGCCGAAGCGGCTGGCCCATATGACGATTGTCCGAAAACCCTGATTCATGTAAATTGGGTTTTGCCCGATCTCCGTGTGATCAGCTGCTCAGGCGTATATTCAATTTTCCCCTTAGTTGAACATGAACATTCCATAACCTCTTAAGCTTCTTACTTGGACATGATTAAGCTATTTTGGGATTCTTAAGAGTGCGCAGAACAATCTATAATTTTAGGAAATTCAGATTAAAGACCACGCCACCTAAGAAACATTAAAAAAATGTTCTCTATTGTATTTCTGTTTAGAACGAGGAAGTACTGAATGGATTATTTATTTATTTATTTTTAAATAGGGAGGAGAGAGGCAAAGTAATTTGGCAAACAGACATGTTTTGCAGTGGATAAGTTTGACTGGTTCTGTTCTTACTCAGACATAGCCAGCTCGTGATGCTTCTTAGGCTGCGCTTATAGTGCCTTGCGACGGCGAGGAGACGTTGCTCGAAAACAAATACATTGACTCCGTCGCCAGCGCTTATAGAGCGACGTTGCGGCAAAAATTTGGTTGCCGGGTCTATTTGATTGGTTTAGAGACAGTCACATGTGGCAACTGTCTCTAAAAAAAAAATCAGAGACCGCGTTCCGCCCCCTTTGGTGACGTCATTGGCGAGCGTCGCTATAAACCAAATTACAACTATCGCAGGTGAGGTCATCGGTCGTGTCGCCAGCACTATAAGTGCGGCCTTAGCCTGCGCTTATAGTGCCCAGCGACGTCGCGACAAAACATACATTGGATCTGTCGCATGCGCTTATAGTAAACGCGACGAAGCTACAACATTTTTTTAAGCCATTGAAATTTGATTTTGGGAGAGACAGTCGCCACATGTGACTGTCTCTACGCCAAATCACAGAGCGCCTACTGCACTGTGCCCGTCCCCTTCGTGACGTCATTGGCCTTGTCGCCAGCGAAGTCGCTCCAAACTAAAGTGCAACTTTCGTCACTATAAATGCGGCCATAGTGGCACCAGGCCATATTTAATTTCTGTGCATGCATTGTTATCTGTGACAATGTTTATTGTTACTACGTGGTTTTCAGGTTGGGGAAAAAAG